>NC_069499.1:1472926299-1473043799 GCF_027579735.1 Bombina bombina | reverse complement strand
GCCAATGGTTGTGCTGGATTAAACAGTGTTCTGCACTTCCATTTCTAACAGGAACTGAAAAGCTCACAATTTCAGAATGGAATTATAGGCAAAGAGGACAAAATAAATAATGAAAGTATATTGCAGAGTTGTTTTATATATACAATTTATCATTTTATATTACCATCTCAAAGTGTTTAATGTCCCTTTAAGGTAATATCAGATCTCATTATGTTATAACTTTGTGTTCACAGACAATTGCTTCCTTATCTTATAATTGTCTGGAACACCAAAGCTAAATACATAGATAGAACAAAGAAAAATTATCCTGCATCCCACTGAGAGTGTAAATTCTTCTGCTGGCTGTGCTTATTTAGGCTTGTCAATAGCATATACTCCAGTATCAAAACTTTCAGTATAGGTTAGGAAACCACAAACTAAATCAGCTATTTCAAACGCTGAAATAGGAGTAAAGGAGCTAATTGCAACCAATTTAATACACTCTAGCAGGTAAAAAGGATCATTGGGAATAATTTAAAGGGGAGAAAGTTTTTGGGTGAACTGTCCCTTTAAAGCTTAACGCTGAAGATGTGCTTTAATTGAAAATTCAATGTTTTATATGGTTTTTATCATGGACTTGTTAAATTAATAATGATGAAAAATTATAACGTATATACAGCTTGTTATCAATTTATGATGTTTGTAAATCTGATGATTATTTAATGACTATAGTACTGTTATATAAATATTCTTCTATATTGAAAATAAATAAATTAAAAAACAAACAAAAAACAACTTAAATTTGAGATGCAGGGTGTCCATTGAAGTCTATAGGGGAACACGTTAACACAGATGCAATATTTAAAATTCTGGTTTTTGCGTGCACCGGGTTAGCTTTCAACTTGTAATACGCGTGTCAGGCAAAAAGCCATAGTCTAGCAGGGGTTAAATGTGCAAAAATGAGAGCAAATTATTGCTACACTTGTAATTTGGCCCTATGTGTTGATCATGTTTTTATCAATAGTTTTCTATGAATTTGGATAAAATACTAATTTTTATCAGGGTTTTATCTATTATGTTTACGTAGAAATATAAAAATACATTGTTTACAGTTGTGCTGAGAGCTGATCTTATACGGTACCCAAGCAAGCCAACCTGGTAGTTTATGGTAGTGACAAGCTGCAGAGAGGAAACACATTGCAGTCATTTTCTGTCTCAAATCGAGCCCAGGGCTGAAGCTGTAGCCAACTGACCTCCAGAATAACAGAATACAGTTCTGAACCCTTGAGTCTCTGATACACCAAATCATACTCCTGGGAGTCAGTGCATGCTCATAGACACAAGTGCATGTGTAGCTGGTACATTAAAATATTAATATTAGCTGGGGGTAGCTCTATGGTGCATACTGGCTCTACCCTTTCAAAGGGTGTCCCTGCATAACCTCGTGGGCAATGTACTACTGTGGGTAAGTTTCAGTTACATATTTTAAAATCATAACTTTTTTTTTTTTTAATGGAGGAGGGCAGATTTCCCAGTGCCTAGGGCAGCACACAAGCTAAATAAATCAAAATAATCCAAATTAAAGGGCCACTAAAGTCAAATTTAAACTTTCATAATTCAGACAGAGCATGCAATTAAAAAAAAAAAGAAACTTTCAATATATCAAAACATGTACAGTCTTTTTATATGCACACTTTCTAAGGCTCCAGCTCCTACTGAGCATGTGCAAAAGTGCACAGTATATATGTATATGTATTTTGCGATTGACTGATGACTGTCATGTGATACAGGGGGAGGGAAAATTGGATTAAAGGGACATGAAACCCAAATATTTTCTTTCATGATTCAGATAGAGAATACAATTTTAAACAACTTTCCAATTTACTTCTATTATTTAATTTGCTTCTTCTCTTGTTATCCTTTGCTGAAAGGTTTATCTAGAAAAGTTCAGGAGCAGCAGAGAACCTAGGTTCTAGCTGCTGATTGGTGGCTGCATATATATACCGATTGTCATTGGCTCACCCATGTGTTCAGTTAGAAAACCAGTAGTGCAAGAGAATGAAACAAATTAGATAATAGAAGTAAATTGTTGTTTACTTTTATCACCAATTTTGCTTTCTTCTCTTGGTATTCTTAGTTGAAAGCTAAACCTAGGAAGGCTCATATGATAATGTCTAAGCCCTTGAAGGCCGCCTCTTATCACATGCTATTTTATTTGCTTTTCACAGGGGAGAGCTAGTTCATGTAAGCCATATAGATAACATTGTGATCACGCCCTTGGCTTTTGGCAGACACTGCACTAATTGGCTAAAATGCAAGTCAATAGATAATAAATAAAATGTCATGTGATCAGGGGGCTGTCAGAAGAGGCTTAAATACAAGTTAATCACAGAGGTAAAAAGTATATTAATATAACTGTGTTGGTTATGCAAAACTGGGGAATGGGTAATAAAGGGATTATCTATCTTTTTAGACAACAACAATTCTGGTGTTGACTGTCCCTTTAAAGGGACAGTTCACCCCAAAATGTTCTCCCCTTTATATTATTCCCAATGATCCATTTTACCTTGATAGAGTGTATTAATTAAATTGTTTAAAGTAGCTCCTTTAGCCTGTGGTATCCACACCTGCACTGAAAGTTTTGATACTGGAGTACAGTATATGCTATTGACAAGCCTAAGTAAACACAGCCAGCAGAAGAGATTACACTCTCAGTGGGCTGCAAGATAGTTAAGTAATAAAATGATAATTTTCCATTGTTCTCTCTATGTATTGAGCTTTGGTGTTCCAGACAAATACAGGTGGCCCTCGTTTTACAACGGTTCAGTTTACACCGTTTCAGAATAACAACCTTTTTTTCCAGTCATGTGACTGCTATTGAAAAGCATTGAGAAGCGGTGCATTTATTAAAATAGCCAGTAGGTGGAGCTGTCCGCTTGTGTTGCAGCAAAGCCAAGCAAGCTGAAATTAATCAGTTTAACCAGACCTGAGCTATTGAGCAGATTTCAAAGGAACAAGATCTTCCTGTCTATAAATCAGTCCAGATTGGAATGCATAGAAAGAACTGTTTGCAAAAAAATGCAAGTGAAGTCTGTGTTGTGTGATTATTTTATTAGGTTTATAATGCTGTTTAGCAAATGTTTTTGTTCATTTAACTTAGTTTAATTATATATTCTGTGTTGTGTGATTATTTTATTAGGTTTATAATGCTATTTAGCATTTAAAGTCTTCATTTCAAATCTTTAAAAATAATGTACCGTATTAGATGTTACTTATGACAATTTTGAGAGGGGCCTGGAACCTTTCTCCCTCACTTCCCATTGACTTACATTATAAACTGGGTTTCAATTTACAACAATTTCGATTTACAACCATTCCTTCTGGAACCTAACCCCGGCGTAAACTGAGGGCTACCTGTATAAGATAAGGAAGCAAGTCTCTGTACACAAAATTATAACATAATGAGATCTGATATTACCTTTAAAGGGATAGGAAAGTCAAATTTAAATTTGCCTGATTCATATAGAGCATGTTATTTTAAGAGACTTTTAAATTCACTTCTATTTTCAAATGTTCTTCGTTCTCTTAGTATCACTTGTTGGGAAATAATACGCACATATCATACACCAGTGGGAGCTGCTGCTAATTGGTGCCTGCACACATTTGTCTCTTGGGATTGGCTAACTAGAAATGTTCAGCTAGCTGCCAGTAGTGTAATGCTGTTCCTTCAGCAATGGATAACAAGAGAATGAAGCAAATTTTGCTAAAAGAAGAAAATTGGAAAGTTGTTTAAAATTGTATGTTCTATCTGAATCATAAAATAATGTTTTTGGTTTTAATATCTCTTTAAGTTCAACCCATTGTAATAGGCTGTATTTGTCAATTATTCAATTCTACTGTATTTTTTTATAGGTTGAACTCATTGGACTTCAGTCTTTTTTCAACCTCACCTACTATGTATGTATTTGTCCTTTAAAGGGAAATGAAACTAAAAATGTTTCTTTCATGATTTATGTAGAACATACCATTTTAAACAACTTTCCAATCTACTTCTATTATTACATTTCTTTCATTCTCTTAGTATCATTCATTGAAGGAGTAGCAATGCACTACTGGTTTCTAACAGAACACATGGGTGAACAATTGACAATTGGTATATATATATATAGAGAGAGAGAGAGAGAAAATAACTCATTGTGTAAACCATTTACAAATCTAAACAAGTCAGAAGACTTGCTTTAAACCCAGAAACTCTCTGACTACACTGTTTCCAATGCAGCAAAGGAATCTGGGTAGGATATGCAAATGAGGTTCACAATGACTCACCTTTTTACTTTTAGCCTGCTTTTTAAGACAGACTTCCCTTTATGCCATAGCATTGCTGCATTACACAGCTTTGATGCTTAGCTAGGTTAGTAATAAAAAGCAGGCTAAAAGTAAAAAGGTGAGTCATTGTGAACCTCATTTGCATATCCTACCCAGATTCCTTTGCTGCATTGGAAACAGTGTAGTCAGAGAGTTTCTGGGTTTAAAGCAAGTCTTCTGACTTGTTTAGATTTGTAAATGCTTTACACAATGAGTTATTTTCTCTATATTTTGTACTTAGTGGAGGATTTTAAACTCACTTTTCGCCTCCCCATAATTTTAATTGTTGTTATATATATATATATATATATATATGCAGCCACCAATCAGCAGCTAGAACCTAGGTTCTTTGCTGCTCCTTAGCTTACCTAGATAAACCTTTCATGAAAGGATAACAAGAGAAGGAAGCAAATTAAATAATAGAAGTAAATTGGAAAATTGTTTAAAATTGTATGCTCTGTCTAAATCACGAATGTCTAATTATGACTTTACTGTCCCTTTAAGGTAGCGCTTTAAAATTTAGTGAATCTGTTCTCTGGAATAACATACAAATTAAGAGATTTTATATAATAAAAAATATTAGCTAAATCATAAACTTCAACTGGAAGTCTCAAAAACACCCTTTTAATACTCAGCTTGGAGCAGAGACCACGGTGCAACGTGTGATAACTTGTAATCAATTAACCAGAAAATTGTAGAATCCGGAGAATCTCAGACCACATCCTTGATTGAATTACAGCATGCAGCCTTGCAGTGTGCATAGCAGGAGGCAATGCTGACGAAGTCCTCTGAAGTCTGAGGGAAGAAGTGTGTGTGGGGTTTGTACTGACATACTGAGAGGTCACAGAGGTCAAACAGGGGAGAAATAGCAAAACTTGTCATTCAGGTTTAAAGGGACAGTCTAGTATAAATTAAACTTTCATTATTCAGATAGGACTTTTAATTTTAATTGACTTTCCAATTTACTTTTATCATCAAATTTGCTTTTTTCTCTTGGTATTCTTAGTTTAAACTAAACATAGGTAGGCTCATATGCTAATTTCTAAGCCTTTGAGGGCTGCCTCTTATCACAGGCTTTTTAAATCTCTTTTCAACACAAAGAGACAGAAAGTACACGTGGGCCATATAGATAACACTGTGTTCAGGCACAGAAAGTTATTTAAGATTTAGCACAAAACAATGCTAAATGCAAGACAATAGATAATAAACAGTCACAGTCATGTGATCAGGGGGCTGGAAGAAGGTTCCTAGATACAAGGTAATCACAAAGGTAAAAAGTATATTAATATAACTGTTGGTTATGCAAAACTGGGGAATGGGTAATAAAGGGATTATCTATCTTTTAAAACAATAACAATTCTATGGTTGACTGTCCCTTTAACCCTTTCGCTGCCAGAGTGGTATACCATGCGTTGCTAAGGAACAGGTTCAGGCTTCCCCTTTGGAAGTTAAGGAGTTAAATTATTTGAATATTCCTATTGATCTGATAGTGTTCTTAAATAATAGGAAAATATAGATAAATGGAACAGACCGATTCCTGAGCTTACCAGATAATGGCACATTACTTATGTAAGAAAAAGCTTAGGTAACTTTACAAAATACTTCATTTTGATGATAAAGTGATTTATGACTTAAAGGGATATGAAGCATAAAAAAAACTTTCATAATGCAGAGTATAAAATTTTAAATAACTTTACTATTTACCTCTATACTCAAATTTGCTTAATTCTCTTGGTATCCTTAGACGAGCAGTGAAACACTACTGGGAGCTAGCTGAACATATCAGACAAGAGGCACATATGTGCAGCCACCAATCAGCTGCTGGCTCTCAACTGTGCATTTCTGCTTCTGAGCATACCAAGGTATGCTTTTCAACAAAGGATGCTAAATAAAACAAACAAATTAGATAATAGAAGTAAATTAGAAAGCTACATTTAACCACCAATCAGCATGATATCATGGCTGACTGCAGTAGGGAGGGGTCTTGAAGAGTTGCTGGGGAGCTAAAGGACCCAAAATCATTGTTATAGCACAACTAGTTCTTTAATTTGTCAACAGCCATACACAGAGCTTCCAGGCATCCCACATTCCGATTTGAGAGTTGTGTTCCACTGTCCCTCCTATACTCTACCTACATGGGCTCCTAGTTTCAAGGTCAGAGACTTTGTAGACATACCTCCAGACTACCCAAGTCACCCTGACTACCCCCACGTAACACCTTTCTTCACTCACAAATGAACTAACTCCATCCCAGACTCACCCTGACTCCCCCATGAGTTGCAGTTAAACAAGTCTCCCTGAGTCAGCCATCAGTTTCCCAATCCAGGACAGAACCCAAGAAATGTTGTGAGGTATACATTGTTCAACCCTCTTTTACTTCTACTTTGCTGTAACATGGCAACAGCAGATGTAATGCTGCAAAATGTAAACATAAATCTATAAGCACTTGAAATTTGTGTCTCTCAGAAAGTACCACCTTCTATAGTTTGAACCATGACTGGCAACACAATTTTTAAGATCTAGAATCTGTGGTGGTTCCAGCAACAGATGGGGGAGGGCAAAAGCTTGAACTGAGTCATAAAAGCGTGTGGGTGGAGCCACATGTATTCCATGGGTGTAGTCATAGTGATATTGTAAGGTAAATTGGTAGTTACCTTGGTTGCTTGCTGGAGCCAACTCTGCAGGAGATGTGATGCATGCTCAAAACAGGAACAAACTTGAATCAGGTCAAAGAAGATAATAGCATGAACCAGTATTCAGAGTATAGTCATAAGAGTGGTCAGTAGCCAAGCCAGGGTTCAGTATTAGGTAAGCATACAGGAACTAAACGTAACAGCAGGAGGGCAGAATTAAATAATAATACCAATGGATTGATGTCTGCAGCCTCAGAGCAGGCGAACAAGTAATGGAGCAGTGGTCTTTAGAACCTGAAGGCTTGTGCGGAAACAGGGGCATCAAGCTCCATTCGGACTTCATAGATTGCCATTAGCAGGACCGGACTTCATAAATTGCCATTAGCAATAAATAACTGGATTGGAGAAGTCTTCACTTATAATGGAATATCAATGTTGTTTGCCAGAGCAGAATCAATTAAGCATCCACTAGCACCAGAGTCAGTAACTGCATCAATTCTGATTATCCTTGTTGACCACTGCAAAGAAATGAGTATGAATAAATAAGATGCAACAGGAACAGAAGTATTCAGGAATTTATATTACCTTCATTGGAAGCTTTCTTATGTTCACCACTGCCACAATCAAAACTTGAATCAACTCCCAGAAGATAGCAGCAGGTACCAGTAGTAGAGGGTAGTCTGACGAGTGACCAGTAGACAGGCCAGGGTTCAGTATCCTGTAAGCAGACAGGAACCAAACATTAGAGCACAAGAAAAGAACAAAAGAATAATCCAAGGTACAGTTCCCTATATCAGAAGCCAGGTTAGCAGTCCACATTGTAAAGTACAAACAAGGGTGAGGCAAGGTGCATAAACCAGGAAACACAGGGTAGAGATCAAAGGTCCAGTGTGGCTGTGTGGCATGCCCTATCTGAATTATGAAAGAACAATGTTGGTTTTCATGCCCCTTAAAAAACATTGCTGCAAACACTGCTGCCATATAGTATTCAGGACATGTGCACACACCTAAGCCTCTATAGTTATACTCTTTAGCAAAGGATTCCAAGACAGCAAAGTACATTTGATAACAGAAATGCATTGGAAACATTGTCTACAATTACAGGCAGGCTCTGTCTAAAAAAATTAAAGTTTAATGTTGACTCTTATGTCTCTTTAAATTGTGTTTTGTAATTTATTGTAATTGTCTGACAGACCCCTGGCATTAGTGTCATC
Organism: Bombina bombina; assembly: GCF_027579735.1. Lineage (NCBI taxonomy): Eukaryota > Metazoa > Chordata > Amphibia > Anura > Bombinatoridae > Bombina > Bombina bombina. The sequence continues at coordinate 1,473,035,608 of NC_069499.1, read as the reverse complement.
AACTGCGCATCCATGAATACATGCATTCTCTTTGGGGCAAAGTTGATTAGATATGTAGTCATATAAAGTCTAGTTATATATAAAGGCAGATAGATAGAAAGATAGATAGATATTATAGGATAGGGGCGTGTAATCATAAAACACACAGGTATGATATAGGTGAAAAGCATTTGTAATTTGGAGGAGAAAATGAGATTTAGGGACTTCATTCCTGGTTAGTCCTGGTTAGGGACTATCTATAGACATAAGGAGGGATTGTAGAGGTGGCCCACTGGTGAGTTGCCACAGGAGGGGCAGTGTTGTGGGCAGGCCCTTTCTGTGTCATGGGTGGAGTTAGGCAGTTTCCGGCATGTTGTTGGGGGTGGAGATAGAGCAGTTCCTGGAAGCGTTTGACCTGATAATGGAAAATGCTGCAATAGTAGAACTGGACTAGAAATAAAAAGCAGCCCTGGAAACATTTGAAGACCAGCCCTATTTTCCGTTGATTCCATAGAATGCACGTACCCAAGGAGGTTACTGGGATACTCTTTCACAAAATTACATTACATTAATTTATAATAAAAAAAAATGCCAGATTGTTGTTATCTAGGACCCAACAACCTAATGTCATCCATGACTACCTTTCATGTGAAAAAGATTCTAGCCATAGTGTGATCTGGAGAATACACTCAAAACTGTGTGTCACTCGGTCTCACAGTGTGACTTGACTAGATGGTAGAAAGAAACCATTCAAAGGAGGGCTTATAAATGGTACATGGTCTATGAAAAAAAACTTACAAGGAAATTCTTTGTGACATTAATACGTATAGCTCAGAGGACAGCTGCACTGCTTAACCAGTAACACCACCCCCTTAAAATGTAGCTGGTACTGGACAGCCCCAGCTGTTGTGACCCACTGAGAAATCTCCTGGTGTCCTGCAATAACTGGGACAGTTATCAGCTCTGCATAGGGCTGTATCACTGGGACTGATCTGGGGGGCAGTGCTTTAAAGGGATAGTCTAGTCAAAATTAAACTTTTATGATTTAGATACAGCATGCAATGTTAAGCAACTTTCTAATTTACTCCTATTATAATTTTTTCTTGTTCTCTTGGTATTTTTTATTTGAATGTAAGAATAGGAGCCGGCCCATTTTTGGTTCAGAACCTGGGTAGCGCTTGCTAAATGGTGTCTAAATATAGCCACTAATCAGCAAGCGCTACCCAGGTACTGAACCATAAATGGTTGCTTATTATTACTTTTTCAAATAAAGATACCAAGAGAACGAAGAAAAATTGATACTAGGAGTAAATTAGAAAGTATCTTAAAATGTTCATGCTATATCTAAATCATGAATTTTAATTTTGACTAGACTATTCCTTTAATTTAGATCAGTAGAACTTATATGGGTAAAAAAAGTAATATACTGATCTGGGGGTACTGAAGTTCGGATATATTGGTGGAACATTAGACCTGATTTGGCCGGTCATCAAGTCTAGTTTATCATAGGTATATATATATATATATATATATATATATATATATATATATATATATATATATATATATATATATATATAAATTCACAGCAGCAGAGACTGAATCACTGAATATAAGCACAGCTACAAATCTGTTGCAAGCCACATCTGCAGCTATAGAGTTAAATTACAAAGGGGACATTAAGACAGGAATTAAAATTAAACTTTCAATGTTAACCCTAATTAAAAGCACAATTCTAATCTTGTGACTTCTTTGAAACAGTTTAGGCAATACATTGCACATGACCCTATACACAAGCCTGCACACATTGCCTTCTGTCACAGAGCCTTTATTCAGTTGTTGCCTATAGTCTGGAGTTTAATGCCAACTGCTGAACCCTAGGGCTGGGCAGCAGAAACAATGCTCCTCCAGAACCCTAACTACTGCTGTTCTGATGTACATTTTTATCCAGTTTTGTTCAGATTTTCAGCAATACCATCACATTACTGTGAGCTCATTCTGAGATAGTACTTTGCAAGCTTAAAGGGACACTGAACTTTCGTGATTCAGATAGAGCATACAATTTTAAGCAAATTTCTAATTTACTCCTATTATCAATTTTTCTTTGTTCTCTTGCTATCTTTATTTGAAAAAGAAGGCATCTAAGCTTTTTGGGGGGTTCAGACTCTGGACAGCACTTTTTTATTGGTGGATGAATTTATCCACCAATCAGCAAGGACAACCCAGGTTGTTCACCAAAAAGGGCTGGCATCTAAACTTACATTCTTGCATTTCAAATAAAGATACCAGAGAATGAAGAAAATTTGATAATAGGAGTAAATTAAAAAGTTGCTTAAAAGTTCATGCTCTGTCTGAATCACACAAGAAAAAAATTGTGTTCAGTGTCCCTTTTAAAGGGGCAGTATACACCAATTTTCATTTAACTGCATGTAATAGACACTACTATAAAGAATAAAATGCACAGATACTGATATAAAATTCCAGTGTAAAACCTTTTAAAACTTACCTAGAAGATCTTAGTTTAGCACTATTGATGAGATTAGCTTGGGACACTCACTGAGAGGGGCTGAGAGCAGAACCCCCCTCCCCTCACCCCTCCCCTGCATATGAAAAGACCCATTATACAAACAGAAGCAGACAGAAGTCTGTAGACATCAGTATACATGTAAAACTTTGGGGCTTGGTTAGGAGTCTGAAAATCAGCACAATGTCTATACATTTTACAAAAACATACACAGGTGGGCTATTTAAATGCATAATCTACAAAACATTTATGCAAAGAAAAATCTAGTATACAATGTACCTTTAATGCTCCCAGTGCCCGGTTTAAATAATCATTCTACAACTTGTTTTCTTATCATAAACAGTGCCCTGTTCTTTTAGCTCTCATTATGCAGCATTAATTGCTGTACCACACTATATAATAATGTGCAAAATATATTTTATTTGGCTGTGTCTAAATGTAAAAAAGACTGAAGACCCCAAATTTCTATAGCAGATTAAAAAGCACATTTTGTATTATATATTTTTTGCATGGAAATATAGTTATCTGAAGCTTAGAAAACTTACATTAATAGCATAGAGGCTGCGGTAGAGCCAAAAGTGTATTACAACATAGAGTAGGAAGCCATGTTTTTATCATCATTACTATCTAACCATTATAAATGATAGGCCAGTGAAAAGAATATAAATAAAATGCACATATTATAAGTTATATGCAAAATGGAACGCCAGCACCACAAATTATTTAAAATGATTTTATTTAGGGATTTTCCCTATGCCTAGGCAAGTTAGAGAATAAGGAAAGCTGTTTAAACAGATAGTAATGCAGCTTATGCTGAGTGTTTTTTCCCCTAATTCTGTTATTATTTATTTAAGTGCATTTAGCAGGTCACCATGCCTTGGGAGCTTTATTTTATTGTCCATCTCATTGCTTTTCATATCCTCGCAGTGTCCGTAAGATTCTGCATTTTGACCTCAGGAAGAATTTTTTTTTTGCATGAGTTGCTATGTGCTGAGCTATACAAATATCTTTCAATATAATCAATATACTGTATTTCCTTTATACAGGTGGTGAGAGTCCACAATCCATTACTCCTGGGAATTACTCTTTCCTACCACTAGTAGGAGACAAATATTCTCAAACCCCAAGAGCTCTATACAAACACTTTAACCTCAGTCTTGTCTTTGCCTCCACTCGAGGTGGTCAAAGAGTGAAGATGTACATTTGATTCTTCAGACAGATATGCTTTCAGTAGTCTATGTTGAGGCTCGTATTCCCCTCAGAGTACAGTGTTTGTCAGAGGGATGTATATGGGGTATGGTTTGTGACTCTCTTTTTCACCTCATGTGAAATTTTGTCACAAACCTTCCATAGTGGTCACATGGACTTGTTTTTTGCCTCCTCTTATATCTACAATATACTCCTATTCCATAACCTTTGCTAAAATGGTTCAGTACTGAGTTTCATATTTCTTTCATTTAATTGGCAAGAGTCCATGAGCTAGTGACGTATGGGATATACAATCCTACCAGGAGGGGCAAAGTTTCCCAAACCTCAAAATGCCTATAAATACACCCCTCACCACACCCACAATTCAGTTTTTACAAACTTTGCCTCCCTATGGAGGTGGTGAAGTAAGATTGTGCTTGATTTTCTTCTGTGATATGCGCTTCTCAGCATTTTGAAGCCCGATTCCTCTCAGAGTACAGTGAATGTCAGAGGGATGTGAAGGGAGTATCACCTATTGAATTCTATGGTTTTCCTCACGGGAAATCTTTTAATAGGTTCTCTGTTATCAGTCATAGAGATTAATCTCCTACCTCCCTTTTCAGATCGACGATATACTATCATATTCCATTACCTCTACTGATAACTGTTTCAGTACTGGTTTGGCTGTCTGCTATATGTGGATGGGTGTCTTTCGGTAAGTATATTTTCATTACTTAAGACACTCTCAGTTATGGTTTGGCACTTTATGTATTAATGTAAAATTCTAAATATATGTATTGTACTTATATTTGCCATGAGTCAGGTTTATGTATATTTCCTTTTGCAGACTTTCAGTTTAAAAATTGGGAAAACATATTTAGGAAGTTATTTTTTATCATTCATTTTCGACGGCAAAATTAGGCTCGCAAGGCCGCAAAATGCTGATATTTATTGCGTCATTCTTGGCGCAAGCTTTTTTTTGGCGAGAAGGTACGTTCGGTGACGCAAATTTGTCATTTCCGGCGTCTTAGTTGACGCCAGGTCTCCTTGCACAAGGTTGTGTCTGCGATGACGCGAGTTGCTTCATTTCCGGATGTAATTAGTGCCAAAACAATCATTTTGCATTGCGCGTCATACTTGGTGCCAAATAATTTAATTATTTAAACCCCACTTCCAATATGCCTCTTGGCTTTTTCTATGCTCAGAGGGCTATGCTCTTTGCATTTTTTTTCCATTCCTGAAACTGCCATATAAGGAAATTGATCATTTTGCTTTATATGTTGTTTTTCTCTTACATTTTCAAGATGTCTCAATCTGATCCTGTCTCAGAAACCACTGTTGGATCTCTGCTGCCTGATAACAGTTTTACCAAAGATAAGTGTATCTGTTGTAAGTTAGCAGAGATTATATCTCCAGCTGTAGTATGTAACAGTTGTCAGTATGTAACAGTTGTCATGATAAGCTTTTACATGCAGAGAATGTATCCATCAGTACTAGTACAATGCCTGTTGTTCCTTCAACATCTAATGTACATAATATCCCTGTGAATATTAAAGATTTTATTGCTGATGCGATTCAGAAGGCTTTGTCTGCTATTCCGCCTTCTAATAAACGTAAAAGGTCTTTTAAAACTTCTCATAAAGTTGATGAAATTTCAAATGACCGACAATTTTTCTGAATTATCCTCCTCTAATGAGGATCTATCTGATTCAGGAGATCCTACCTCAGATATTGACACTGACAAATCTACTTATCTCTTTAAGATGGAGTATATTCGTTCCTTGTTAAAAGAGGTGTTTGGATATTGAGGAAACTAGTCCTCTTGATACTAAGACTAGTAAACGTATAAACCTCCTGTGGTTACTTCAGAGGTTTTTCCAGTTCCTGATGCTATTTCTGATATGATTTCAAAGGAATGGAATAGGTCTGGTACCTAGGCCTGGTCCTTCTTCTAGGTTTAAAAAGTTGTATCCTTTGCCAGCAGTCAGATTGGAGTTTTGGGAAAAAATTTCTACTCTTGCCAAACGTACTACTATCCCTATGGAAGATAGTACTTCCTTTAAGGATCCTTTAGATAGGAAACTTGAATCTTATCTAAGGAAAGCTTATTTATATTCTAGCTATCTTCTCAGGCCTGCCATTTCTATGTCTGATGTTGCAGCTGCATCAACTTTCTGGTTGGAAAGCTTAGCGCAACAGGAAACAGATCCTGATTTGTCTAGCATTGTTCCCTTGCTTCAACATGCTAATCATTTTATCTGTGATGCTATTTTTGATATCATCAAAATTGATGTTAAATCTATGTCTTTAGCTATTTTAGCTAGAAGAGCTTTGTGGCTCAAGTATTGGAATGCTGACATGGTATCTAAGTCTAGATTACTATCTCTTTCTTTCCAAGGTAACAATTTATTTGGTTCTCAGTTGGATTCAATTATTTCAACTGTCACTGGGGTAAGGGAGTTTTTTTTAACCTCAGGATAAAAGATCTAAGGGTAAATCTAAAGCTTCTAATTGTTTTCATTCTTTTCAACATAATAAGGAACAGAAACGAAATCCTTACCCCAAAGAATCTGGTTCCAATTGGAAACCTTCTTCAAGTTGGAATAAATCCAAGCATTTTAAGAAACCAAAAACAGCCCCCAAGTCTGCATGATGGTGAGGCCCTCATTTCAGCTCAGCTGGTGGGGGGCAGATTAAAATTTTTCCAAAACATTTGGGCAGATTCTGTCCAAAATCATTGGATTCAGAGTATTGTCTCTCAAGGGTATCGAATAGGATTCAGAGTAAGACCTCCTGTGATAAGATTTTTTCTCTCACGCGTTCCAGCAAATCCAGTAAAGGCTCAGGCTTTTCTGAAGTGTGTTTCAGATCTAGAGCATTCAGGGGTAATCATACCAGTTCCGTTTCAGGAACAGGGTCTGGGGTTTTATTCAAATCTATTAATTGTCCCAAAGAAAGAAAATTATTTGAGGCCAGTTCTGGTTCTGAAAATTTTGAATCGTTTTGTAAGAGTGACAACTTTCAAAATGGTGACTATAAGGACTATTCTGCCTTTTGTTCAGCAAGGTCATTATATGTCCACGATAGACTTACAGGATGCATATCTTCATATTCCGATTCATCCAGATCACTATCGGTTTCTGAGATTCTCTTTTCTAGACAAGCATTACCAATTTGTCGCTCTTCAATTTGGCCTAGCGACAGCTCCAATATTTTTTTCAAAGGTTCTCGGTGCCCTACTCTCTGTAATCAGAGAACAGGGTATTGTGGTGTTTCCTTATTTGGATGATATCTTGGTACTAGCTCAGTCTTTACATTCTGCCGAATCTCACACAAATCAACTAGTGCTGTTTCTTCAAAGACATGGTTAGAGGATCAATTTACCAAAAAGTTCCTTGATTCCTCAGACAAGGGTCACCTTTTTAAGTTTCCAGATAGATTCAGTGTCCATGACTCTGTCAAGAGACGAATAAAATTGGTTTGAGCTTGTCGGAACCTTCAGTCTCAATTATTCCCTTCAGTGGCTATGTGCATGGAAGTTTTAGGTCTCATGACTGCAGCATCGGACGCGATCCCCTTTGCTCGTTTTCATATGAGACCTCTCCAGCTTTGGGTGCTGAAACAATGGTGCAGGGATTATACAAAGATATCACAGTTAATATCCTTAAATCCCAATGTTCATCTCTCTCGAACCACCATCGTATAGTTCCAGGGGCCTCTTTTGTTCATCCAACCTGGACTGTAATCACAACAGATGCAAGTCTTTCAGGTTGGGGAGCTGTCTGGGGATTTCTGACAGCACAAGGGGTTTGGAAACCTCAAGAGGCGAAGTTACCAATCAATATTTTAGAACTCTGTGCTATTTTCAGGGCTCTTCAGGTTTGGTCTCTGTTGAAGAGAGAACCATTCATCTGTTTTCAGACAGACAATATCACAACTGTGGCATATGTCAATCATCAGGGTTGGACTCACAGTCCCCTAGCTATGAAAGAAGTATCTTGGATACTTTCTTGGGCGGAATCCATCTCTTTTCTAATTTCTGCGGTACATATCCCAGGTGTAGACAATTGGGAAGCGGATTATCTCAGCCGTCAGACTTTACATCCGGGGGAGTGGTCTCTCCATCCAGATGTGTTTTTTTCAGATTGTTCAGATGTGGGGTCTTCCAGAAATAGATCTGATGGCTTCCCATCTAAACAAGAAACTCCCCAGGTACTTGTCCAGGTCCAGGGATCCTCAGGCACAGTCGATGGATGCGTTAGCAGTTCCTTGGTTTTACCAACCTGCTTATATCTTCCCGCCTCTAGTTCTTCTTCCAAGAGTTATCTCCAAGATCATCATGGAACAATCATTTGTGTTTCTGGTAGCACCAGCATGGCCTCACAGGTTCTGGTATGCGGATCTTGTTCGGCAGTCCAGTTGCCAACCTTGGCCACTTCCTTTGAGACCAGACCTTCTGTCTCAAGGACCGTTTTTCCATCAGGATCTCAAAGGTATGAAGGTATGGAAATTGAATGCTTAGTGCTTAGTCATAGAGGTTTCTCTGACTCAGTGATTAATACTATGTTACAGGCTCATAAATCTGTTTCTAGGAAGATTTACTATCGAGTTTGGAAGACTTATTGTGATGGATACCCCGGCTACCCCGACTGGGTAGCTCCACCAAATGGGTTCTGCTTCCTCCCTGCTGACTGCAGCTATGTAGCTGGCAAGTGATCACAGCCGGTAGCCACCCCTGATGCCCGACAGCACCAGTACTCAGGGTCCCACCCTGTGGCAGACTCCAGCTACCCAGACTAGGTAGCTCTGCCTGAGTGTCCTTCCTCTGCCTGGAACAGGATGCTATGTAGCTCAGGAAAGTGATTCTAGCAGGAGCCCACCCAAATAACTACACAGACTAGCATTCAGGTGAAACAAGAACTGATTTTATTGTACAACATACACTGCTTTTATACACACAGCTCATCTTGATAAAACAGGGAGACAATGCCATAGTTTTCCCACCATTCCCGCCCCTCCAGACTGACCGGCGCCTTCAAAGCAACCATAGTCTCACAGAATCCCAGGACACAGTGGTGATGGTTTTGGGATGATCCCGGGGGAGCGGCAGCACTTTTAGGATGTCATTTGAAAGCTCTCAGTCCCCAGATGCTGCAGTCCAAAAAGCGTCATGATTCGTTATTGGGGACCGGAGATACAGCCCGTTGAATTTATGGGGTATGGGTGTCCAAAACCCCCGGTTCCCAAAGCAGCTCCCCTGCGGTAATTCTCCCACCTCTTGTCCTCCATAGGGGCTACTACTCCCCAAAAGAGAGGAGCTCTGGGGCACATAGTGTCCGTTGTGAGGCGGCCAACCGGGAGTTCCAGGAGCCCAGCCAGCCTAGGAGGGTTTTCCAGGTCATAGACAAGCTCTTTTCTAAACAAGTTGGGAACACAAAACCATGCAACCAAATGCTTCCACATATTTTGGTTGCTCTGAGGAGCCCAAAACCACTGAGAAACAACAGGGGTGAGGTTGTAGGGGGGTGGGGGGTAGCCTTAGCCGTCTGGTATCCGTGACACTTATATTCATGGTGTTCTTCTCATAAATTCTCCTGGCATTCTTTTAGAATACCTAGAATTTTACAGTTCCTTCAGGATGGTTTGGATAAAGGTTTGTCTGCAAGTTCCTTAAAGGGACAAATCTCTGCTCTTTCTGTTTTATTTCACAGAAAGATTGCTAAGCTTCCTGATATTCTCTATTTTGTTCAGGCTTTGGTCCGTATCAAGCCTGTCATTAAATCAATCTCTCCTCCTTGGAATCTTAATTTGGTTTTGAAGACTTTACAGGCTCCCTCTTTTGAGCCTATGCATTTTTTGTATATTAAACTACTTTCTTGGAAAGTGTTGTTCCTTTTGGCTATCTCTTCTGCTAGAAGAGTTTCCGAATTATCTGCTCTTTCTTGTGAGTCTCCTTTTCTGATTTTCCATCAGGATAAGGCAGTTTTGCGGACTTCATTTAAATTTTTACCTAAAGTTGTGAATTCTAACAACATTAATAGGGAAATTGTTGTTCCCTCTTTGTGTCCTAATCCTAAGAATTCTTTGGAGAGATCCTTAAATTCTCTGGATGTTGTAAGAGCTTTAAAATATTATGTTGAAGCTACTAAGGATTTCAGGAAGACTTATAGTCTATTTGTTGTCTTTTCTGGTCCTAGGAAAGGTCAGAAAGTTTCTGCCATTTCCTTGGCATCCTGGTTAAAGTTTTTGATTCATCAGGCTTATTTGGAGTCGGGTCAGGCCCCGCCTCAGAGAATCACAGCTCATTCTACTAGATCAGTTTCCACTTTGTGGGCTTTTAAGAATGAAGCTTCAGTTGATCAGATTTGCAAAGCAGCAACTTGGTTTTCTTTGCATACATTTACTAAATTCTACCGTTTTTATGTATTTGCCCCTTTGGAAGCAGTTTTTGGTAGAAAGGTTCTTCAGGCAGCTGTTGCAGTTTGATTCCTCTGCTTATGTTTTAAGTTTTTTCTTTTCAATTATGAGAAAAACTTATTTTTTTGGATGTAGATTTAATTTTTTCACCGGAAAATGGCTGTTTTTATTTGTATCCCTCCCTCTCTAGTCCATACGTCACTAGCTCATGGACTCTTGCCAATTACATGAAAGAACACATAATTTATGTAAGAACTTACCTGATAAATTAATTTCTTTCATATTGGCAAGAGTCCATGAGGCCCAACCTTTTTCTGGTGGTTATGATTTTTTGTATAAAAGCACAATTATATTTCCATTTCCTCTCTTTTGTATGCTTTTTTTACTTCTTTTTCTATCACCCCACTACTTGGCTATTCGTTAAATTGTGAATTGTGGGTGTGGTGAGGGGTGTATTTATAGGCATTTTGAGGTTTGGGAAACTTTGCACCTCCTGGTAGGGTTGTATGTCCCATACGTCACTAGCTCATGGACTCTTGCCAATATCAAAGAAATAAATTTATCAGGTAAGTTCTTACATAAATTATGTTTTTTATTTCTATGGCACTGTAACCTAGTTTGGGCATTTATAATTATATATTTATTTGATATACAGTATATAGCCTTGGGACAAAATCCTTATATTTATTTTTATTCCCCTTTAAAGTTTTTGTGCGAGTTGGATTTATGGCACGCAGAGTTTAGTTTGCATGTTTTGCCGCATGTCGGACTCCAGGTCTGCGCACGTTGGGATAGTACACTTGAGCCATCGGGATTGAGAACATCAGGGGGTTTTCTCACGCTTAGGGTATTCAATTTTCCTGCGCTTTGGCTTTTGGGTCAGCTTGTGCCAGGTTGGCGCACATATGCTTCTAGTATTCGCACATCGGGTTTTGATTATATAATCTCCTTTTTAACATTTTAGTTCTTCATGCGCATCCTCCTGTTTTGCTGAGCGCTATCCTGGCTTCGGGTGTGGAGTCTACTTTTTACCTGCTTTATTTTTGTTTTTTGGCTTAGCTTGCCTTAGACCTGTAAGTTTTATTAAGCTTCTTTTGGACGGGGAAAATTTGCAAGGCAGCTACTTGGTCTAATTTGCATACTTTCACTAAATTCTACCATTTTTATGTTTTTGCTTCTTCTGAGGCAGCCTTTGGTAGGAAAGTCCTTCAGGCAGTTGTCTCAGCTTGATTTATTAATGCCAGTTGATTAACTTTTAAGTGCATTACATCTATTTTTAAAAATACCCCTTTTGGGTCCTTGTGGTGTTGTGGGTTTATTTTTTTTAGTGTAAAGTTTTTTTGTTTGTTTTTTATTAAGCACATCTTTTTTTCCCTGCTCCTTTTATTTAATGCTCTTGTTTCTTTTCCTACCTCATTTTCCGTAGCTATATGTTAAACTGGGGTATGTGTGAGATGGGATGGGGTTTGTAGAGCTCTTGGGGTTTGTGAATCTTTGCCTCCTCCTAGTGGTAGGGAAGAGTAATTCCCAGGAGTAATGGATTGTGGACTCTCACCACCATGAAATAAATGAATTTACCAGGTAAGCATAAATTATGTTTTTCATCTGTTGAGTGGTTGAAAGATACAAAGATACTTATGGTCCTTTTTCGAATAAACTCCCCAATAAACAATAATGCCACACAGTGTGCACCGTCACTCTATAAACATAAAAAGGAGGTGCATCACTAATGTTGGTGTACCCTGTGTTCATTTATGACAATATATATTTATTTTAATTTTTGGCCTAGATATATAGGCCCCAAGTTATCAAGGTCTGTCGGACCTGATTCGACAGTGCGGTTCAGGTCCGACAGACCTCGCTGAATACGGCAAGCAATACGCTCGCCATATTCAGCATTGCACCAGCAGCTCACAAGAGCTGCTGGTGCAACGCTGCCCCCTGCAGACTCGTGGCCAATGGGCCCGCCAGCAGGGGGTGCCAATGCAGGCTCGCCAGAAACACGGGGCATCAAGCTCCATTCGGAGCTTGATACATATGCCCCATAGACACATACAAGTGCTAAGTGGTCTTGTTCTAACAGCAAGATCATGTTCGAAATTACAGAGTCATGAAACCCAAATTTTGTTTTTTCAGGATTCAGAAAGAGCATGTGATTTTAAACAACTTTACTTTACTTTTATTATATAGTTTGTTTTGTTCTCTTAGTGTCATTTGTTGAAAAAGATACCTAGGTAGGTTTAAGAGCTGCTGAATTTGATTGGATGCTGCACATATATACCTCATGATACTGGATCACCCAGTGTTCAGCTAGCTTCTAGTAGTTCATTGCTGCTCCTTCAACAAAGGATACCAAGAGAAGGAAGCAACCATGAAAGACATTTTTTTGGATTTCATATTCCTTTAAGCATCTCTTCACCTATTAATTAGTGGGTGTTCCTTCCATTAACATCTAGAGTTTGCAAGAAGTGGATTTTCACCTACACTTAGGCCCAGCATGCAGGATTCTTGTCTTGCAATTCTTTTTTACTATTTAAATCAATTTTTCTTTTATTTCTCTTGAACTATTTTGTGCTTTAGTTAGTGTTAGGACTGTTTAATTCTGTGACATTTTTAAAGAGTTTTTTAATCCTTCCTATTGGCGCACAGCGAGAAGTTAACGGTTACAATATAGATGTGGCTCCAAATAAGGGAAAAATTTCATGATTCAGATTGAACATGCAATTTTAAACAACTTTCCAGTTTAATTTTATTATCAAATTGTATTCATTCTCTTGGTATCCTTTGTTTGAAAAGCATACCTAAGTAGGGTAAGGAGCGTCAATGCTTTACTGGGAGATAGCTGCTGATTGGTATATGCCTTTTGTCATTGGGGCTGATTTATCAATGTCTGGCGGACATGATACGCTGTATCGTATCATGTCCGCCAGACATCGCTGAATGCCAACAACATACACTGACGGAATTTATCATTGCACAAGCAGTTCTGTGAACTGCTTGTGCAATGCCGCCCCCTGCAGATTTGTGGCTAATCGGCCGCTAGCAGAGGTTGTCATTCAACCCAATCGTATGTGATCGGACGGATTGATGTCCGCAGCCTCAGAGGCGGCGGAGGAGTTAAGGAGCAGTGGTCTTAAGACTGCTGCTTCTTAATTCAGGCCATGATAAATTGGCCCCATTGGCTCACACAGCGTAAGTGATCTAGCGTCCAGTAGTGCATTGCTGCTCCTTCTAAAAAGAATACCAAGAGAATGAAGCAAATGTGATAAATAAAAGTAACTTGGAATGCTTTTAAAAATTGTACACATCAGATTCATGAAATTTTTTTGGGGGGTTTTATGGCCCTTTTATGATAATAGAGCATAACTTGCTACTTGCAGATGTGACGAGACAAATCTCTTTGCATTGCAAACTGTTTAAAGGGCTATGAAACCCACATTTTTCATTCATGATTCAGATCGAGCAGGCAATTTTATGAAACTTTCTAATTTACTCATATTATCAATTTGCTACGTTCTCTTGCTATCTTTATTTGAAAAGCATGAATGTAAGCTTAGGAGCCGGCCCATTTTTGGTTCAGCACCTGGATAGCGCTTGTTGATTGGTGTCTTTGAAAAGCAGGAATATAAGCTTAGGAGCCGGACCATTTTTGGTTCAGCACCTGGGTAGCGCTAAATGAAGCTTTCTTATTTACTTCTATTATCTAATTTGTTTCTTTTCTTTAGCATCCTTTGTTGAAAAGCATACCTTGGTATGCTCAGGAGCAGAAATGCACAGTTGAGAGCCAGCTGCTGACATCTGTGCCTCTTGTCTGATATGTTCAGCCCACTCCCAGTAATGTATTGATGCTCGTCTAACTAAAGATACCAAGAGAACAAAGAAAATTTGATAATTGGAGTAAATTAGAAAGTTCCTTAAAATTGCATGCTCTATCTCAGGGTTCTTCAAACTTTTTTTTCCAAGATCCAGTGCCATCATAGCACATACCTTTGCGACCGTAAATTTATGTTTGGTCTGAAAATCTCTGAAGAAATATACAACAAGATAACTACAATTTTTGTAATTAAAATGTGTGCACACTTTATTCCTGATTGTAGTCAAACTTTTAGAGTGTTGTAAAGGATAACTCTCATATAACACACACACACACCACACACACACGCAAGTCGCAACCCAGTGCATGGTGTAGCGACCCAGTAATGGGTCCCGACCCGTGGTTTCAAGAAGCCTGTTCTATCTGAATCATGAAAGAAAAAAATTGGGCTTCATATATCTTCATATTGTGGTATTGTGGCATTTTTCCATGAACTATTAGTTTCATGATTAGGTCTTAAAAAGAAACACAGATGCATTAAATAAAACAGGCTAAAATTGTATTAATACAGAAAGATTTTGCTTTGAAGAGCTTACAATATACCAGCGATGGAGAACCTATGCTTGCGTGCCCCAGCTGGCATGCAGAGGCCTCTCTGTTGGCACCAGAGCCATAAGTTCACAAACACCGCAGGTGCTGTTCCCTAAGACTCTGTCTTGAAGGAATAATGAGGAGTGTGCGGCAGGATGGGAAAATGTAGTTTTTTATTTCAATACTGCTGACTGGGAAAGCTGAGCTGCAAGATGACATTATAGCGCACCAGGGCAAGAGTTTGAGACAGAACTTGTTGGGTGACTATGACAACTCTGCAATGTTTTCTCTTGTATTTTGGATTAAGGTTCAAAGACGGAGCGCGGTGGTAGTGGATGGCTGTTGTCTGCTTCGATCTGCTGCAGCTAGAGAATGTAAGTTTTATCAGTTATACATTTTCACCACCAGGTGCTATCAACACACAAAAATCCAGTCCCTGCTCTGAGAGCAACTCTCCCAGCTTCTGCTTTCCTTACACCCAGGCCACCAAGCACCAACTCATCTCCCTAGCCCCATACCTCTATTCCTGACACTGGTAGGTTGCCAGATGAACTACACTATAATGGCAAAAGCATAGGTTTGTGTATGTAGGACAGAGTATCTCATGAAACAGCATCTAGGGTAGCTATAACAACCCAAGGACTGTAAGATCATTTTTGTTAAATCAATATGTTTAATGGAAAAACACATTCAGTACTGGAGGCTGCATTAACCCTTGACATACTTGGTGCTGCAGCCCACTTCTGTAACATAAATTTTAATTCTGAATTATTTCTAGAGCTTTTTAACTTTAAAGGGGCAGTCAAGTCAAAATAAAAATGTTATGACTAGGGGATGCAATTTTAAACAACTTTCCAATTTACTTGTATCATCAAATTTGCTTTGTTCTCTTGTTATTATTTGTTAAAAGGTAAAGCTAGGTAGGCTCATAAACTGATTTCTAAGCCGTTGAATGCTGCCTCTTTTCTCAGTGCCTTTTGACAGTTTTTCACAGTGCTGGTTCATCGTGTGCCCATATAGTAACATTGTGCTCATTCCCGTGGAGGTTATTTTTCAGTCAGCACTGATTGGCTAAAATGCAGTCTAATAATTAAAATAGCTGTGTCAAATATGTGAAAAAAATTCTCCTCAAGAGATGGTGGAGGAAGAAAGGATACAACATTGATACTTAACATTCTTTTCATATTTATCCAATTGATCATTTAAAGTCAGTTCTCAGGAGTTCCTCAAATAAAGCACAGAGAGGAGAACACCATTCTTATAGCGTTAACTGTTTAAAAGAGTTATTTGATAGAAAGGTAAAGTCAAATACTCACATTTACCAGAGCTAAGAGCAGCTCTGGGTTTGGAAGGCTCTATAAAGTAATACACAGGGAAAGCAAGATCTCTCTTATTTAAAGTAATTTATTGCATAAAATACTCAAAGCAAAATCAACAATGCAACTATGTCACTCATGGTCTTCTAAACCATGGACTCGGGCAAAGGTGATAATTTGATTACAAAAGAGTATAGTCTCACAACATCAATTGCAAACAAGTCACCAAAACGCTGCCTGTCGTTGTCGGTTGGTAATCCCCCCTCTTCGTGACGTGCCACTTATACTCCATGTCTGTCTTTAGAGCTGAGAAAAAAGGGGCAGTCTGCAGAGGCTTAGAGTACAAGGTAATCACAAAGGTAAAAATTGCATTAATATAGCAGTGTTGGTTATGCAAAACTGGGGAATCGGTAATAAAGGGATTCTCTATCTTTTTAAACAATACAATTTTCAAGTAGACTTGTCCCTTTAAGTATTAGTTGTTGCCCCAATTAAATATGAAGGTACTATTGACTGGCTGGGGTTGTTACGGCAGCTCAAAGATTTGGGTGTTGGCACTTTGAGATAAATAAGTTGCTTTTGTGTTGCAGTTTGGGCCACTCTGGCTCAAAAAGTTTCGCCATCACTGCAATATACAATGTATTTTTCACTGGCAATAGGTTAGTGTATATATAATAACACAGGAGCAATGTGACTATAGTTGTTTTAATATTTATTTTAAAACAACTGTAACATTCTATGAATATTACTTATATACTTTACTGTCCTGCACTATATTGTATTTAATTATGGAGATAATATAACTGCAATGTATATAGGTATTGTGACAACAGACCTCTCCTTATTAGACTGTACAGGCAAGGCTGTGACTGAGATGTGGGGATGAAAAGGTTAACAGAACACTTTATAAACTATTTAGCTCCAGAAAGTAAAAAAATCCCTTTTATCAACCACCCCCTGTTTGCATCTATTACTACTTCAAATGCTGCCACCATCAAGGGTAGTTAAAACTGGGAGCCCTTGATCCCCTTACTACACAGATTAAAATCCAAAAACCCCATTACAACTAAAAATCACAAGGCTTCCATGACAGGTATCTGCCTGTATCATTACTGGTAAAATAGTTATTCCAATGGGAAATGTTGCATGTATCATTTTAGTGCGTTTTTCCATCTTAAAAAACAATAATCATGCAGGAAGTGCATGTTTGTGTACTATAGTAGAGCACTATCAATAACCTTATACTTGCTTTTTGTGAGAACGAATAAAAACACTGTGCCACAATAGTTTTTACTCTTCAGATTCCTAATTTGCATCTAATTTTTTGTTGTCAGTTTTGTTAAGGTTTATATAATTTACCAACATATATAACCCCATATTGATCTTTTAATAAATAAACAATATAAATGCTGTAACACTTGTAAAAAAAAAAATTCATGTACATTTACTCTAATAATAAATGCCCCGATATTGCATACTACAGTGACTGCAATTTAAACATGGAAAGTACCAGATTTTGCGCAAACCAAGTTTTGCTTATTAAGATCTATTGAATCTGAGAGAGATCAACCATATATATTTTTAAAAAACCTAGGATTGTTACTTTCCATTTATAGATTGCAGTCACTGCAAAGGCACTATCAGGTGGGAGTATTCCTTTAATTATGATAGTGACATTAGATTTTTGTTTCATAAGTAAGATGGATCCTGTGTGCATATTGTAATATGGTCTCGTTACTATGCTTATGGTTTCTGAGGTGGTTGTGCATGGCATCATCTTTGATGTGGAATGCTGGGATAAGTATAACACTATCCTACAAACTAATTAGAGGGATAGGAAACCCCAAAAATGTAATGTATGATTCAGATAGAACATTCAATTTTATACAACTTTCAAATTTACTTTTATTATCAAATATGCCCTCATTCTCTTGTTATCTTTTGCTGAAGGAACATCATTGCTGTTCTGACAGCTAGCTGAACACATCTAGTTAGCCAATCAGAAGAGACAAATGTATGCAGGCATCAATCACCAGCTAGCTCCCACTAGTGTAGGATATGTGCGTATTCATTTTCAACAAGGGATGCCAAGAGAATGAAGAACATTTGAAAATAAAAGTATTTTAAAAGTGCCTTAAAATTTCATTCTCTATTTGATTCTTACAAGTTTAATTTTGACTTTCCTAGCCCTTTAAATTAGTTGTTGGGAGTGTGGTTCTTATATGTTCCTATTCCTAGTTTTTATAGCAGGAGTTTAAAAAAAAAAAAAAAACCACACTGTTATTGTGGCTATTTAATGTTTGTGAGCACTAACTTTGCATTACCTATGCTTTTGCAGCTGAGAAAGAGTAAGGATCCACCTGAGACATTTTGCATTTGTTTGTATACCTCTGTTTCAACCGTACAATAAAATGAGCTCAGCTAAATGCATGTGTAGCACTTATGGGGGGGATAGGGGGGACTCATCTCCCACCCAGGAAATCATGTGGGGTGTACGACAGATAATGCATCAATCCCCCCAGTTAAATAAGGCAGGATGATTGCTTAGCAGCCAGCAATGGTGCAAATTCGAGGGTCGCAAAGATTGCAGGAGTTCTGCCACTGCTGGGGAAGTTGCTGCTAACGGTATTGCTCCTCATGGTCAATAGAAAACTGCTCAGTAAGAGAACTAAGGCCCCTGATGATTAAAAGTGCCGCAATGCGGTAATATATTCCAATGGGCTCCGCCGTGATGTCAAGCAAGCCGGCAAAATATTCCAAGCTGTCGACATCATTGCTTAAAGGCAGAATCACAGAGAGGTGTTTTACTATACCTCTCAATGGGTGGTGATGCTGGCAAAATATTACAAACTGAATAAAATAGTAAGATATAAGGAGAAAAGAAAAAGATAAGGAAAGATAGAAGAGATAAGACAGAAAAGCGGTTTTGGGGCACAATTCTTCAACTTTAAAATAATACACTTTATTAGTTCATTAAAATTATGGCTAATTTAAATTTTAAGTTATAAGTTTAAATCATTCGAGGTCCAGGAGGGATAAATGAGAGAAATCCAGATAAATTAGATAATTACAACTGCAGTCTCACAGTCAGGGTATTAGCCCATTAAGAGTTTATGCAAAGCCTGCAGTTTAAGAATACTCCCTACTCTACTTAACCCCTACACCGTCAATACCCCACCGCATTAACCCCTCCACTGCCAATACCACACTGCAATAAACTCCCTACTCTACTTAACCCCTATACCGCCAATACTTCACCACAATCACTACCTACACTACTTAACCCCTACACTGCCAACTACCCCACTGCAATACATTTCCTACTCTACTTAACCTCTACACCACTAATACCCCACCTCAATCAACGCTACAATACTTATTTCCTGCACCGCCAATACCCCAACTAAATAAACTCCCTACTCTACTTAACCCCTACACTGCCAATACCCCACCTCGATAAACTCCCAACTCTACTAAACCCTACACCGTTAATCACCCCTACACTACCAATACCCCACTGCAATAAACTCCCTACTATACTTAACACCTACACCGCCAATACCCCACTGCAATCACTTCTACACTAATTAATTCCTACACCGTCAATACCCCACCTCAATAAACTCCCCACTCTACTTAACCCCCTATACCGCCACAACCCAAGAAAAAAAAAACGCCACAACAAATTTTTTTTAACAGTTTTTATTGGTTTTAAACATAAGAATAGACATGGCATAGATATCTTAGAATTTCAAAGATATACAATAAGTATGGGATAACAGTTGCAACACGCAGGTCTCAAAATATCAACACAAACTATAACTGTTTGCGGGTTCGGATTTGGCACATAATGTACTCTTAGTTCTGCCTACAATTCATGCAGGAGTTAGATAAAAAAGAAAAGAGACGGGGATGAGAATAGGTGAATGGGTAGGGGCGAGGAAGATAAGGGGGGGACTAGCAGAAAAGGGTTAGAGGTACCCTTTTTTGTATGTGGGAGTAGTAATGTGAAAAACGCACCTTTTCACATTTTTATATTAGGACCAATGGGGAGCCAGGTTGGGATGAACTGGGAAATCCAGCCAGCCCAAATCATTTTGAATAAGTCAGATGGATTAAGCACGTAAAATACACTCTTTTCCATAGTGTAAATGTAGGCCATAGTATCTGTAACTGATGGCCAGCTTGGAGGGAGAGTTTGTCTCCAGGCTTTAGCTATGGTCAGTTTGACGGCCATAAGAATATATATATATATATATATATATATATATATATATATATATATAACTTTGGCGTTTGGGTAAGGTGTGCAGGCCAACGTGCAGAAGGGCTACATCAGGTGTTTTGGGGAGCTGTAGACCAAATTTTGCTAGGATCGAAAAACATTTGCACCAAAGGCTTTTAAATTTGTTACACTCCCACCATATGTGTTTGGAATCTCCCTCTTGACCACATCCTTGCTAGCAAAGGAGAGAAGTGTATTTTGGACATTTTGGCCAAGCGGGAAGGTACATAATACCAGTGAGTGAGTAATTTATAGTAGGTTTCAAATAAGGTGACACAGTGGATGGCTTTTGTGGTTAGTGTAAGGGTTTGTTGCCAAAACTTTGGTAGAAGGTTAAAGTGTAGAATGTTTTCCCATTTGAGTAAGTGAGGGACTTTAGAGTCAGGAGTAGCACCATCTATTAGGGTATAATGGAAGGATAAGGGTTTGTACACTTTACCCCCGGAGTTCCATCTCGATTCCCAAGGAGTAAGGAAGCGAAGGGTCGTCTTGAAGCCCCAACTCTTCAGGAAGTTTTTAAGTCTGATAAATTCAAAGGGTAGGTACAGGGTGTTGTGTCCTTCTCCGAGTTGTTCTAGTGTGATAAACTGGTCTTTGTGGGGGGGACATCAGTAAGTCACGAGTTTGTCGTAACTCTAGGCGTGTCCACATGTTTGGGTGAGATTCTGAGAGACCTGTGAGGAGCCCTGAGATGGAATGAATGGAGGCAATACTTAAATTAATATGCATTATACAGGAAAATGCATATCATTTAAACATTGAATATAAATGTATCAACATAGCTCCTATGTTTATAATAGAGAGTTGATGTTTTTTTTCCTTTATTAGCAAGGTAGATTGCAGACATGACCTAGATGTAGGCGTTGTGTGGAAGATAGCTTAGGGATCCAGGGGAGTAACCTGCATTTATCACCAGTAGTGTGATATATTCCAAGGGCAGTCCTGCAGGTTAGGTATAGGGTTTCAGCCATATTTGTCTTGTCTCCTTTTTAGTGGTGAGATTTCCCAGTGTGAGGCAGGTAATTTAGATTTAGTTATGGTTAGGTTAGCTATGTATGATTTAAAGTGTTCCTACATAGAAGCCTCTTTTTGTTTGAGTGAATGCACTGTCTGTGCTTTGCAAGAACACTTCAAATACAGCCCTCTCTCCACCCTCGCTGATAGTGCCGACGAGTGTTGATGTCAGCGGCCTTTTGCAGAAGCCACAATCCCTATTATTTCCAAAGGGAGACACATCGCCCCCCTTTTTTAGAATATATATCGAAAGATGTTTTGCGTATCGGGGCCTAAATGTTGTAAAAAAACAGCTCCCAGTGTCAAAAGAGTAGTCTGCAGGTGCAGTGACCAGTATAGGCAGCACCATGCACGCAAGATAAGTGTGGTAGGGTGGTTTTTTTTTTTTTTAAATCTTTTCTTTGATTTCAGACCTTATTCCCATTGGCATAGTCTATATCAGGTAAGGGGATTTATCCTTCTATTTATTATTTACCCTTTCTGCAACACTGGGTACAGGTTCCTAAGATTACAGCAAGGTTTTTCAAGCACGTTATCATTATAACCAAATATGCTTCCTCTCTTAGGGGTCATATAGATCATCTAAAGCAATTGTCTCATTCTACTGGTTCTCTCCAAAGACCTGACACTGGCAGTACCTTTGCCAATTGCCAGAGATGACATTGGGTGTCATGATTCTGTAAAAGATCTGCCTAATCAATGAGCCACAAGGAATTCTTCTGGCACAGTTAGCTGTTATATTCTAGGCACTTATGGATATTGTATGTACAGCTAAATAATCTATGGCGCTTGTATTTCAGGCTCAGAAAGCTTTGTGGTTATTGGATAATACTTCTAAACATATCTGTTGTACATTGTTGAAACTTCCAGAAAGCTGGAGATTTATAGCAGAATATTTTGAATTCCAGGTTTCTTTAGAGTTAGCTTGACAGCTTTTCTTGGGATATAAAGAACAAAACATCCCAAGAAAAGCTTTCAAACTAAGTCTACAGAAACCTGGAATTCAAAATGTTCTGGTATAATCCTTTCATCCACAAAGCAATTTGAGGCTATCTGCAAGGAACAGGTAAAAACATTTTTTTGCAGGGTTGCATATATAAATATACCTGTTATGTAATTTACAGGCATATTATAATATTGCACATTCATTCCATACTGATATTTTTTTTATTAAAACATAGAAAACTACTCATAATATTAAAAACTATTAAACTTAATAAATAATTTACAGTCCTTATTAAGCTGTCTACATTAGTTATATTATAATATTCTAGCATAATTATATAGTTCAAGTAGCAATCACAAGGGGTGTCTCTGCCCCTCCTCAGAGTTAGTGTGCGCGCAGCGCTGCCCAGGGAGATAAGTCAGAGTGCGCGCAGTGCTGTTTTGGGAGCTAAGTCAGAGTGCGCGCAACGTAGCTCGCCTCTCGCTCATTCCCAGAAATGCTAGTTCTGGTCCCAGGGCAGTGAGAGGGGGATGGCTGCGGCTCGCGTGGAATACATCGCTCCTTGGTGGGTTTATTGGCTGCACAACCTTCCTCACCTAGAACTCAACCTACAGCCGAGGAGCAGCGAATTCAACCCGACGGACTCAGGGTACCAGCAGGTCAGTAGTAATGTCCGGAGACTTGCGTGGAGTGTATGGCATTGGCTTGGAGCAGCAGTGTACAAACTATATGGTACAGGACCCACACGAAGCAGCAAATAGAGTGTGTGTAGGTGCCCACGGAAGAAGTGGAGGGATATAATAGTGTTTATAGTTCCTGTGCTTCATGATCCGTGTAAGGCGGTGGGAAGTTATTGTTTTGTGACCCACTGACGACAGGGATACAGCTTACTGACCCACGGAGTGCTAATGTACACGAGCTCTGACTTAGTGCTTATGCGGGGACCGTTTTGTAGCAGCCACAGATAATTGTGTAGAGAACCAGGAAACTGAAGGTTGATAACGAGTGAGATCCACGAGTGGCGTTTGATCTTTGTCACCTAAACGAGCAACAATCGCTGTTTGAGCACAAATAAAATGAGTCATAGTATAGACGTGAGTGCAGGGCACATGGAGGATCCCACAGCTTAGGTGCATTTCCCTAGAGTTTCATTAGGACCCATGTAAAGTCTGTCAGGAGACTAACAAAAAAATGTCCAGATCATTTATTTTTCTAGAGATGCTGCTACTACTTTTTGATGTCAATAGAACCCCACTCAGTTTATTTTTTGAAATTAGCTTCTGTGGGAAAAAAAGGTATTTTTTGTACTAAAACCACTTTAAAGTATTTATATATTGTTGCATTTAAAATAGGCCATATTAGATTGTATTTTTCTATTGCATTGTCCTGTGCTTCAACAACATTTTTGTGGGGGCGTGTCTTTGTTGACCAATAGGTGAGAGTCATCCTTATCAGTCAGTGAGGAATTGGTTCTTGAATATCAGTTTTGCACAAGCATGCCTTTACTGTGATTTTCTAAGCCAATTTTTAAGGATTAGGGTTAGGTAACCCTAACCTTTTTTATTTCATACATACAATTTTTAATTTATATTTTTTTAAATGCACTTTACTATGTAGAATAGAAAGCATTTAGGATGTGCAGGATTATAAAGCAATGCCTCTGAGTTAAGGGGGTGGATCTCAGTAACTGTAACTCCTCCATAATCACTAGTGATGTGCCTCTTTCTTTATCTCATATAATTCATTTAAAATTTCCATTACTAATAATTACCACCATTCATTCCTCTCTACTTCCTCTGCATGTGTTATCTCCCTGTGCTGTCTTTTTGCATCCAACCTATTTCAGTTCTGTCTCTTTTCATTCATTTTATCTGCTTATCACCTCCTGTGCTACCACTTTAATATTTGTGTATTCAGTTTATCTCCCCCTCCCTATACACCACTCTTTCCATAATCTCTAGCAATACAACACATCCCTCTCCTATACAGACGGCTCGGAGTCTGACCTCCTGCCAGTTGTGGCTTCTGCTGTTTCACTTCTCTCCATATGCTTGGTTCCCATTGGAACAAAAGCACTCAGACAGTCAACACTGTATTTGTGTACACATTGTATTTACTTTCTCATTTGCTGTGGCTATTTCTATAAACGGTGGTAGCATGTTGCAGGGTAAGTGAGGATGATTTTTAGCCTCTTTGGAGAAAAACACATTTGCCAGTTAAAGAAAAATCAAGAGAATATAATTTTTTTTTTCTTATCTTCTTTGCTTTGAGCAGTTCTATTCTACCGATTAAGCAATTATGGGTGTAGCATATTGCCAGGATATGGAGTATGCACAGTAGCCTTTCTATGGACAGTGGAAAAAACACAATTGGCAGTTAAACTTCAGTATATTTAGGTAAACTAAATAAAGTTAAAGGGACAGTATATACAAAAATGTTTTTTGTTTAAAATATATAGATAATGCCTTTTGTTACCCATTATCCAGCTTTGCACAACCAACATTGTTATATTAATATACTTTATAACATTTAAACCTCTATATGTCTACCTGTTTCAAAGGCTCTATTGACAGCCTTTTAATCACATGCTTTTGTATTTGCTTTTCACAACAGGAGACTGCTAGTTCATGTGGGCCATATAGATATCAATGTGTTCATGCCCAGGGAGTTATTTAAGAGTTAGCACAACACAATAATAAATGCAAGTCAATAGATAATAAATACAAAGGCATGTGATCAGGGGGCTGTCAGAAGATGCTTAGATACAAGGTAATCACAGAGGTAAAATGCTAATTAATTAATATAACTGTGTTGGTTGTACAAAACTGGGGGATGGGTAATAAAGGTTTTAACCTTATTTTTAAACAATAACAATTCTATTGTAGACTGTCCCTTTAATTGACAAGTTTCTTTTTACTAACATAATAAGACTTTAATTTTATATAAGGCAATGTGTGACACATGGGAATGTTGCAGATTATAAGCAATATTCTATATCCTGCCATGTTTTGGTATTGCATTATATGTTGTCATTTTTTAGGACAATGACAGGAAAGTATGAAATCACATCACAACAATCTAAGAAGATATTTTTGCTGGAAGTAATTAATCCCTGTATAATGGGGAACAAAGTCCGTGTGTAAAGTTGCAATCATTTTAGGAACAGTGTCAAGCAGTGACCTGAGTCTGGGAATATAAAAACATATTCAAACATCCTCCTTTTTTAATTGCAGCAGAATAATCTGCATTTACCTTGTGTTCAATGTATTCACATTTTTCTTCTGTATGAAATGCATTTAACGCATGCATTATGCACACATCTAACTTAATACACACAGGCAAGGCTGCTAATGTGCAGACCGACCCTTTCAACTGGTAATGGGGTCATAATGAGCAGGAAGATGGTTTTGTCTGGAAGATATTAAAGCTTTTAACTGGCCCTTTGACCAGGAGAATCTCCTGAAATATTTTGTTATGTAGAGTGTTAACCCTTTGGTTGATAAAAAAAAAGTCAGTAAGACATTGCAGCCCTCTGTAGTAGGCATCTGATACTGCCTCTGGGAATCCTTTTAGATTGATGCACCATATGCAAGGAAGGCGCATAGAATAAGTGTAGAGGAACAGGAAACAGGGGCCTGGGAATATTTTTTTTTAAAACATAAAAGCATACATGTGTCATTCCTGCCCCTCCTCCCTCTCATCCCACAAATATCACAAGATCAAAATCTGTGCATTTCATGTCACAAGGGGAGGGGAGGGGCTGGATTGAGGTCACAGGATCAAATCCATGCACAGAAACAACTAAAAAGCCTAAAACCCAAGGATATGATAAACCTAACATCACCACATAAATGTATTATTTTAATGTCCCTTTAAGGGTGTGTTTTTAATTACAAGTATGTTTTTACATTTACATAATATATGTCAGCAATCGATGCTGTCATTTTTTTATAGCAATATGTAAATTGTTTTGCAGTCCAGGTTTATACCCCTTGTAAGCTTCTCAAATATTTTTTATCTTATCTCCTTCGCTGTGGCCAATTAGGGACAGGTATAAATAAGCACCTGCACTGATGAAGTAATTGCTGTGTGGAACGTTGCAGGGTTAGGTTTCTGAATCCTCCCTATCCCTTCTGGGACAGAACAAATTGCATGTATTTTAGAGTTGAAAAACAGGCAAGAAAAATAATGGAAGTAAATTGCAAGGTTTCATTATTACAAATAACTAAATGCTGTTGTGACAAACATACTTTCTTTAAAGGGAAGTAGGTGACTAAAAATAGTACCCAAAGGAATTCTGCACTCTTAGGAAGTGCGCAACAATGTAACTTCAATAATTACATAGTGAACCGTAGAAAAAGACAACATTAAAGTGAAGGTAAACTTACCTTGTTTACGTTCTTCACTAACATTTTTTATGCCAAAATAATATGAGTTTCATTCATCAATTTTGCAGCAGTTATCTGTCAACAAAGTTATGACAGCAATTACTGTGTTAGGTTTTTCATACTATTGTAATTCAACCTGTAATACATATTTTTTTTGCTCCTGGTCACGTTTTCCCAATAACCAATTGAAATTCTGGTCGTTAGGTGGCCGTCAAGCTACGTCATCCGTCTATTGTTTAATCTGTGCATGCGCCAATTTATTTTATGCAGACTTGGTTTTGTTGCGCGCTCCCGTTTCGCGCATGCGCATTCTTCCCCCCAGGCAATAAAGACTAAACGTTGTGATAGTTGCAGTCTAGGAAAAAGGGTCACGGATTGAAAAAATTCACACATTTTAATTATGAGCTTTCAATCCCTTTAAGTCTAGATACTGCTACTTGAGTGATTCACAGGAGCGCACATGGGGGCCAATTTATCATATGTGGGGCAGACATGATTCTCTGTAGCAAATCATGTCCGTCCGACATCACGTACGCTGTCGGCATTTAACATTGTTCAAGGATTTCTAGTGAAATGCTTTTGCAATGCCGCCCCTGCACATTCGCGGCTAATCGGCCACTAGCCAATCATTCAGATCGTATCTGATCAGGGTGATTGCAGTCCACCACCTAAAAGGTGGCGGAGAAGTTAAGGACCGCTGCTTCTTAACTTCAGTTTCCGGTGAGCGGGAAACTACGAGGGTAGATAACAGCATCCACTGCTTGTTAAATCTACCCCATTGAGTGAAGTTGCAAATGCCACAGTGGTGCCTTCAGTGTTCTTCAGAAGACCCATGGTTGAGGTTTTTCCTATACACTTAATATGTAGTTTTTAGTATTTGGCTTCCTAGAATAGAGACTTTTATGTCCCTTTTAGCAATCCTTTAGCCTGGAACTCCAGACTCTATTAGAAGCTCTCCAAAGCTAAATCTCTTCCAAAAGAGCGTGAACAAAATCCTATCGCTTACATGGACAAGAAAAAACTTGTAATATAAAATGTTAAATTATGCATTGTTAAAATACTTTGCGTTATACTTTCATTGTTTATTTTCCGCTCTTTCCCTGTAATTTAAAAGGACAGAATTGTAAATGTGTGTATATTAATTCTGAAAATAAGTATTTTTGCAATATACTTGTGTTAGCTAAAATGTGTCTAGTAGAAGTTATTACTGGTTCAGGGGCATATGTACATATTCTGCAGTGCCCGGATGACCTGCATTCAGACACTGCACCTGCTCACAGAGATGGTGGTTGTTTTTGTATGACTATCATTGAGTTGTCACTTATACTTTACATGGCACTACCTGCTCATTGAGCGGGGCAGACTTTACATGTAGATGTACTGGGCATGCATTGCAAATGCCCTTCCCCCAAACATTAATACCTTTTACTAGAAACATTTTTGCTAATGCAAGTATATTGCTAAAATTCTTCTATTTAAAACTGAAACATTCTGAAAGTGGAAGTGCTTACTGCAGACTGCACAAGGCCTAACCTAGCTACAATTTCTGTCCCTATTTGGCCTAAGAAGTGACAAGTTAAGATGATGCAAAACAATATACAGTTTACTAACAAAATGTTGGTGGCAAAGCTTGTCTACTCCTGATTGGCTCCTCCAAGTAAGACAAGTAGTGAGGGAAACTTGGCCATTCAAATACAAATTGCAGCAAACAAGTAATTATGTATTCAGAAATATTTCACAAAGTGTTTCATGTCTCATTAAGAACAGCATATGGTCAGCCCTGTAACTGCTTTATTAAAGGGACATTGACACTTAAAAAAATCTGTCAATATAAAAAAGTATAATTTTTGTACTTCTTGCTAATGCTTAGAGGCTGATTACAATGAACACAACTGATAATGGTGTATTATTGCTTTCCATTAAATGGAAACAGTTTGCAGTTCAGATTTGACATGTTTTGCATTGTCAGGCAAAACAACAACAAAAATACTAATTTCTAATCTTTTATTTGAATGATACAAAAAAATTGCGTTCTTATTTACAATTTTCAAATGTCTGCCTTTACAATCATGCAGCTAAAGGTACATGAAACTCAAACGTTTTCTTTCAAAATTCAGATAGAGCTTACAATTTTAAACAACTTTCCTGTTATCTGTTATAAATAGGGTGACCATATTGCCGCTTTAAAAAGGGACATATATGAAAAATACATATGTCAGGGTTTTTATACAGAACATTTCTTTAAACAGCCCTGAAAAAAGCCCTGACATATGTATTTTTCATATGTGTCCCTTTTTAAAGCGGCAATATGGTCACCCTAGTTATAAATTTGCTTCATTATCTTGGTATCCTTTGTTGAAGAAGCAGCAGTGTTCTGCTGGGAGCTAGCTAAACACATTGGTGAGCCAATTGCATGAGGCATATATGTGCAGCCACCAGTCAGCAACTCCTGAGCCTACCTAAGTAACCTTTTTTAACAAACCAAGAGAACAAAAAAAAAAATAGATAACAGATGTAAATTGTAAAATTGCATTAAATTGCATGCTCTATGTGAAACATGAAAGAAAATATTTGTGTTTCATGTCCCTTTAAATTACTTTCACTCCTTCTTTATTGCATAGGTAACCACTTTAGAGTTCAGGGCCCATTTTCAGAAGGTTTTATGACAAGACCACTCCATGCAAACCTGTCTCAGTTCATGGAGCGCAAGGGTTAACTAAACCCATCATTAGTCTGACCTAGACCTAGAAAACAGCCCCAAAAAATCTTCCATTTTTGCCAACCACAGATACTCAACAAAGGCAAATTGTAATACCTCCCAACATCTGCCTGATGATTTTTGGGATATGGGGGGATTAAAAGCTTGTGGGCATTGGCCTATCAGTAATTTGTGTGCAGGGTCACAAGTATCAGGGGGTGGAGTTACAGGTGGTCCGGGACATACCCCTCAAGCTGTGACAATCCCACAGTATGCAGGATGGTTGGGTGGTATGTTATGAACAAACAATAGTCAAAGTGCATTGAATAAAAAAAAAAAAAGAATTAACAAATATTTAAACATTGATAACCTGTTAAAAATGATACAAATAAAAGACCCTCTACACTCACAACAATAATATAGTTATTTCCTCCCCATGGGAGATTGGTAAAAGAAAGAAATATCCAGCCACACACATTTCTGTTCCATCCCAAGTGAATTACATTTTTTTTATATCACAGTACACAGT
This sequence comes from Bombina bombina, assembly GCF_027579735.1. Taxonomy (NCBI): domain Eukaryota; kingdom Metazoa; phylum Chordata; class Amphibia; order Anura; family Bombinatoridae; genus Bombina; species Bombina bombina. Next base: position 1,473,005,919 of record NC_069499.1, on the reverse strand, counting down.
AAATACATTTTGACATCATCTGAAATTGCAAGCCCAGGCCTTCTTCAGTGGGTGGGGGGTGGAATTAACCCTTACCTTTATAGCAGGCAATAAACCAGTTCCCAAGACATGGCTACAATTTAACATGACATATTTTTGTACAGGTACATCTAGAGATAAAATAATTATGCTCAGTCAGTTTGAGGAACCAAGTGGATTATTTTAATCTCAGACATTACGGGCGCGATCCGATATAGATCGCAGTTTGCGGCGCAAGCGAGGGAACCGGCGTCGCCCGCAGTTTCAGCTCGCAACTCGAGCTATCCTATATAAGTCGCCGTCAGATGCTAACGTGCCGAAAGTCTGACAAACCAGCGATGTCCAGAAATCTGCGCAAGTACAAATTTCTGGCGTCGCCAGTGACTTGCGGCACGTTAGAAACTGCCGGCGCCTATAAAACCTGACTAAAGTCTAAAACACCCGCACTGTCTAACACGCCTCCTAAACATAGCCCGACAAGTCTAACACGCCTCCCTAACAAAGCCCGACACGTCTAACCCTCTATCCGCTATCCCCCCCTCACTATCCTAACAATAAAAAAGCTATTAACCCCTAAACCGTCGCTCCCGTACCCCGCCGCCAGCTATATTATATCTATAACCCCCTAAAGTGAGCCCCGCCGTCATCTATATTAAAATTATTAACCCCTAATGTAAGTTACTATAGTATTTATATTAACTATATTGGCTGATCCAATCAGCCAATCAGATTGAGCTCGCATTCTAGATCTAGAGCTCGCATCTAGATTTTTCTAACTTAATTCCGATTGGCTGATAGAATCCTATCAGCCAATCGGAATTCGGCGGACGCCATCTTGGATGACGTCATTTAAAGGTACCTCATTCCAAGTTCAGTAGTCGTCCGGGATGGATTCTCCGCGGCGGCGGAGCGAAGAAAGAAGATTGAAGATGCCGCCGGAAGAATGAAGACTTTGCTGCCGCTTGGAGGAAGACGTCGCCGGAGGAAGAATTCTTCTTTGCCGCTTGGAGGAAGACATCGCCCGGATCGGATCAGGAGTTCGGCCCGGTGTGGCGAAGACAAGGTAGGGAGATCTTCAGGGGGGGAGTGTTAGCCTTTTTTAAGGGGGGTTTGGGTGGTTTTAGAATAGGGGTATGTGGGTGGTGGGTTGTAATGGGGGGGGGTATTGTATTTGTATGCAAAAGAGCTGAATTCTTTGGGGCATGCCCCACAAAAGGCCCTTTTAAGGGCTGGTAAGGTAAAGAGCTTTGAAATTTGTTTAATTTAGAATAGGGCAGGGAATTTTTTTTATTTTGGGGGTTTATTATTTTATTAGGGGGCTTAGAATAGGTGTAATTAGCTTAAAAATCTTGTAATCTTTTTTTATTTTTTGTAATTTAGTGTTTGTTTTTTTTTGTAATTTAGTTTAGTTAATTTAATTGTAGTTTTAGATAGATGTTTGTAGTTTATTTAATTTATTGATAGTGTAGGTGTATTTGTAACTTAGGTTAGGATTTATTTTACAGGTAATTGGGTAATTATTTTAACTAGGTAGATATTAAATAGTTAATAACTATTTAATAGCTATTATACCTACTTAAAATAATTAACAATTTACCTGTAAAATAAATATTAACCCTAACATAGCTACAATGTAATTATTAATTATATTGTAGCTATCTTAGGGTTTATTTTATAGGTAAGTATTTAGATTTAAATAGGAATATTTTAGTTTATAAATGAATTAGATTAATTTAATATAAATTTAGTTAGGGGTGTTAGGGTTAGATAGAGTTAATATAGTTAATATAAATACTATAGTAACTATATTAACTATATTAACCCTAATATAATTAGGGTTAATATATATAATGTAATACCTATATTAACTATAATATACTTAGGGTTAATATAGATAATATAGCTGGCGGCGGGGTAGGTAGATTAAATAAGGGGTTAATCATTTTAATAGAGATGGCGGCGGTGTAAGGGGCTTACATTAGGGGTTAATAATATTAATATAGCTGGCGGCGGTATAGGGGGATTAGATTAGGGGTTAATAATTTTTATATAGGTGGCGGCGGTGTAAGGGGTCAGATTAGGGGATAGATAAGGTAGATGACAGCGGTGTAAGGGGTTCTAATTAGGGGATAGATAAGGTAGATGGTGGCGGTTTTAGGGGCTCACAGTAGGGGGTTAGTTTATGTAGATGGCGGCGGGGTCCGGGAGCGGCGGTTTAGGGGTTAATAACTTTATTAGGGATTTCGGGGGGGGGGGATCGCGGTTGACAGGTAGATAGACATTGTGCATGCGTTAGGTGTTAGGTTTATTTTAGCAGCCAGTTTAGGGAGTTACGGGGCTCCAATAGTCAGCGTAAGGCTTCTTACGGCTGCTTTTTGTGGCGAGGTGAAAATGGAGAAAGTTTTCTCTATTTTCGCCACGTAAGTCCTTACGCTGCATATTGGATACCAAACTGCGCGGGTTTGGTATACCTGCCTATGGCCCAAAAAACTACGGGCGACGGCAGAAATATACGCGCGTAACTTCTAGGTTACGCCGTATATAGGATACCAAACCCGCGCAAATATTGGCGTCGCCGGCTTTTGCGGGCGACTATTTTTATCGGATGGACCCCTACATGTTTTACTCATTTAGTTACCCAGTAACATGCAATAATTGAAGGCACATTAACTTAACATATCAGCAGAACCTAAATATCATTAGCACTTTGCTTGCTGCAATTGTTTTTCAGTGGTCAAACTTTATCCATCACTTTCCTTATATGGAGGAGCCAATCTGGACTTGAGTGTGCAGAAGACAGGGCTTGCCACTGTCATTGTGTTAACAAAATATCCACTCTTTGACTTTAGCAGAAAGTACAAGACAGACTGCAAAATATATACATATATGTGGCAAGGTTAGGACATGTGTTCTTTCTGTGTTCAATACTAGAAAATCCACAATTTTCAGACTTAGATTACAAGGAAAACAGGCAAAGTAAATAGAGAATGTATTTTGAAGTTGCTTTACTGTGCTTACTTAAGCATTTTATTTTGCATTATCATTCAGGTAGATTACGAGTTTCGCGTTATGGCTTTTAACGCTGAAAAAAATGGCAATTCCAGTGTAATGGCCAGTAATGTATATTACGAGTCGTGTCGGTATTGCTATACCGCAAGCATTTTAGCCTGTAACGCAACGTCCATTCTGCACTAAAAAAAATGACATTTTTGCGTGGGATTTTCATAGCACCGGTATTATAGGTTGTGCGGTCCGGCTAAAATGCTTGCGTTACAGCCTATACCGACACGATCCATACCACCATCTGAAAGCAGTAGTTATGAGTTTTGCGCAATAAAAATGTTTCGCAAAACTCATAACTAAACTATTACAAAGTACGCTAACACCCATAAACTACCTATTAACCCCTAAACCACCGCCCCGCATCGCAAACACTATATTAAACTTATTAACCGCAATCTGCCGCCCACCCACATCGCCGACACTATAATAAACCTATTAACCCCTAAACCGCCAGCCCCCCACATCGCAAAACACTAAATTAAAATATTAACCCCTAAACCTAACACCCCCCTAACTTAAAATTAAAATTACAATATAACTATCTTAAAAGGGCATTCAGCTTTTTTTCATTGCCCTTAAAAGGGCGTTCAGCTCTTCTAAAAAAACTCAAAGCCCTAATCTAAAAAAAAAAAACACCCAAAAAAATGAAAAACAAAAACAATCTGACACTAAATCCAGAATATCTATTAACGGTTCCTGAAGTCCGGACATCCATCTCCATCCAGGCGGCGAGAAGTCTTCATCCAGACGGCAATATCTTCATCCATCCCAGGGGACTCGTCTTCTATCTTCATCCCAGCGGCGCGGAGCGATCCTAGAAGCCAAAGACATCCTGCGCCAAAGACATCCTATTGAACAGCCAATAGGATTTTAGTAGCTCTCATCCTATTGGCTGATTTGAATTTGAAGAATCAAATCAGCCAATAGGAATGCAAGGTACACCATTTTGAAATGGCTATCTTGCATTCAACTTTAGTGTACGGCGGTGACCTATGAGGACGCTCCACGCAGGATGGGATCGGCTTCCAGGATGGCTCCACGCCGCTGGAATGAAGATAGAAGCCCCCCGGGGTGGATGATGATATCGCCGCCTGGAGGAAGACTTCTCACCGGCTGGATGGAGATGGATGTCCGGACTTTAGGAACCGTGAGTAGATATTCTGGGGTTAGTGTTAGTTTTTATTTTTTTTTTAAGATTAGGGCTTTGTGTTTTTTTCAAAGAAAATGTCCATACAAATGTTTTTATTTTGGGGGTTGGTTGAGTGGTGGGTTTTACTCTTGGGGGGACTTTGTATTTTTTTACAGGTAAAAAAGCTGTTTAACTTAGGGCAATGCCTTGGTAGTTTATTGTAGGATAGGGGGTGTTTTTATTTTGGGGGGGCTTTTTATTTTTATAGGGCTATTAGATTAAAGTGAAGGTCAATTTTTGCTATGATCAATACACCATTTTAAAAGTTATGTTTAAAATATTGAAGTCGCTGAGTTAATATCTATAAATAACTAATGCTTTTCAAATAAAATAGCTTTTAAAAAATACCTCCGTTATCGCGATTAGCTCCGCCCCTACCATACTTCCTGATTCTTCTGTTATGACGCCGCTTTGGTTCTTACAAGCGGACTACGGTCGTGCACCCGTGTTATATTTTTAATGCACATGCGTCTCTTGAACTCAATAGCGCATGCGTTTCAATACCTGACGATACTATGTATGCAATGCATAAACAAATTTGTATCATTCAGTTCTACCCAAGTCTGTCAGTCACTCACGCGCTAGATCGTTCTAGACCCTGTCGATTCAATATATCAAAATTTGTGAGAGCGGAAAAGGCATGAACGAGCATGCCGATGATGACGCACAGTTTGTTTAAACGCATGCGCATAAGGTGTAAGTCACAAAACAAAAAAGGGGCTGGATGCCACGGGGGTAAATAAGAGATTGGTGAGAAAAACTGTCAATCAATAACGGCAGTATGGCGGGCGGATTATACAGTTGAAACGGAGCTAAATAAAAACGTTAAAAATACAACTTTTAGTGGTATGTATATATAATTTGATGAATGAACATCATAATTATTTTTGATAACATATTGAAAAATGATAAGGAAGACGCCAGATTTGACCTTCACTTTAAGTGTAATTGTTTTTATTTTTGATAATTTAGTCTATTATTTTTTGTAAGCTTAGTGTTTTTTATTTTTCGTAATTTATTGTTTATTATTTTTTTGTAATTTTAGATTTTTTAATTGTTTTTTCGTAGTGTTAGTTTTTTTTTAAATTTGTAATTTAGATTTTTTAATTGGTAGTTTTTTTTATGTCATTAGAATAGTTATGTTAGGTTAATTTATAGTTTAAACTTAGTTTTTTTTTTATTTTACAGGTAAGTTTTTATTTATTTTAAGATAGTTATACAGGTGGCCCTCGTTTTACAACGGTTCAATTTACACCGTTTCAGAATAACAACCTTTTTTTCCAGTCATATGACTGCTATTGAAAAGCATTGAGAAGCAGTTCATTTATTAAAATAACCAGTAGGTGGAGCTGTCCGCTTGTGTTGCAGCAAAGCCAAGCAAGCTGAAATTAATCAGTTTAACCAGACCTGAGCTATCGAGCAGATTTCAAAGGAACAAGATCTTCCTGTCTATAACTCAGTCCAGATTGGAATGCATAGAAAGAACTGTTTGCAGAAAAATGCAAGTGAAGTCTGTGTTGGGTGATTATTTTATTAGGTTTATAATGCTGTTTAGCAAATGTTTTTGTTCATTTAACTTGGTTTAATTATATATTCTGTGTTGTGTGATTATTTTATTAGGTTTATAATGCTGTTTAGCATTTAAAGTCTACATTTCAAAGCTTTTTAAATAATGTATTAGGTGTTACTTATGACAATTTTGAGAGGGGCCTGGAACCTATCTCCCTCACTTCCCATTGACTTACATTATAAACTGGGTTTCATTTTACAACGGTTTCGATTTACAACCATTCCTTCTGGAACCTAACCCCGGCGTAAACTGAGGGCTACCTGTATTGTAATTTTAAGTTAAAGTTAGGGGTGTGTTAGGTTTAGGGGTTAATAATTTAGTTTAGTGTTTTGCAATGTGGGGGGCTGGCCGTTTAGGGGTTAATAGGTTCATTTAGTAGCAGGGATGTGGGGGCCGGAAGTTTAGAGGTTAATAGGTTTATTTAGTGGCGGCGATGTGGGTGGCGGGAGGTTTAGGGGCTAATAACTTTATTTTAGTGTCGGCGATGTCTGGGAGTGGTGTTACAGAGATTTTTCAGTCCGCACTTCTGGTGTTAGTTTTTTTTTTCTAACACACTCTCCCCATTAATGTCTATGGGGGAAAGCGTGCAAGAGCACGTCAAATCAGCCCTTGGATTTTGTGCGGTATGGAGCTTAACGCCAACCATATCGCACGCACAAGGAGGCTTTTCAGTAACTCGTAATGGCAGCGCTATGGAGAGTGAAATAACGCAACTTTCTCCAACATAGGTGTGTCCGGTCCACGGCGTCATCCTTACTTGTGGGATATTCTCTTCCCCAACAGGAAATGGCAAAGAGCCCAGCAAAGCTGGTCACATGATCCCTCCTAGGCTCCGCCTTCCCCAGTCATTCTCTTTGCCGTTGTACAGGCAACATCTCCACGGAGATGGCTTAGAGTTTTTTAGTGTTTAACTGTAGTTTTTATTATTCAATCAAGAGTTTGTTATTTTAAAATAGTGCTGGTATGTACTATTTACTCTGAAACAGAAAAGAGATGAAGATTTCTGTTTGTAAGAGGAAAATGATTTTAGCAACCGTTACTAAAATCGATGGCTGTTCCACACAGGACTGTTGAGAGGAATTAACTTCAGTTGGGGGAACAGTGAGCAGACTTTTGCTGCTTGAGGTATGACACATTCTAACAAGACGATGTAATGCTGGAAGCTGTCATTTTCCCTATGGGATCCGGTAAGCCATTTTTATTACAGAAAGAAAAAAAGGGCTTCACAAGGGCTTTCTAAGACTGTAGACATTTTCTGGGCTAAATCGATTTATATTTTATACTCCATAGCCTTGAGGAATTATTTTAATCTTGGGAATTATGTAAAATAACCGGCAGGCACTGTATTGGACACCTTATTCTCTAGGGGCTTTCCCTAATCATAGGCAGAGTCTCATTTTCGCGCCTGTATTGCGCACTTGTTTTTGAGAAGCATGACATGCAGATGCATGTGTGAGGAGCTCTGATACATAGAAAAGACTTTCTGAAGGCGTCATTTGGTATCGTATTCCCCTTTGGGCTTGGTTGGGTCTCAGCAAAGCAGATACCAGGGACTGTAAAGGGGTTAAATATAAAAACGGCTCCGGTTCCGTTATTTTAAGGGTTAAAGCTTCCAAATTTGGTGTGCAATACTTTTAAGGCTTTAAGACAATGTGGTGAAATTTTGGTGAATTTTGAACAATTCCTTCATACTTTTTCGCAATTGCAGTAATAAAGTGTGTTCAGTTTAAAATTTAAAGTGACAGTAACGGTTTATTTTAAAACGTTTTTTGTACTTTGTTATCAAGTTTATGCCTGTTTAACATGTCTGAACTGCCAGACTGTGTTCTGAATGTGGGGAAGCCAAGGTTCCTTCTCATTTAAATAGATGTGATTTATGTGACACAAAATTTAGAGAAAATGATGCCCAAGATGATTCCTCAAGTGAGGGGAGTAAGCATGGTACTGCATCATCCCCTCCTTCGTCTACACCAGTCTTGCCCACACAGGAGGCCCCTAGTACATCTAGCGCGCCAATACTCCTTACTATGCAACAATTAACGGCTGTAATGGATAATTCTATCAAAAACATTTTAGCCAAAATGCCCACTTATCAGCGAAAGCGCGACTGCTCTGTTTTAGAAAATACTGAAGAGCATGAGGACGCTGATGATATTGGTTCTGAAGGGCCCCTACACCAGTCTGAGGGGGCCAGGGAGGTTTTGTCTGAGGGAGAAATTTCAGATTCAGGGAAAATTTCTCAACAAGCTGAACCTGATGTGATTACATTTAAATTTAAATTGGAACATCTCCGCGCTCTGCTTAAGGAGGTGTTATCCACTCTGGATGATTGTGAGAATTTGGTCATTCCAGAGAAACTATGTAAAATGGACAAGTTCCTAGAGGTCCCGGGGCCCCCCGAAGCTTTTCCTATACCCAAGCGGGTGGTGGACATTGTAAATAAAGAATGGGAAAGGCCCGGTATACCTTTCGTCCCTCCCCCCATATTTAAAAAATTGTTTCCTATGGTCGACCCCAGAAAGGACTTATGGCAGACAGTCCCCAAGGTCGAGGGGGCGGTTTCTACTCTAAACAAACGCACCACTATACCCATAGAAGATAGTTGTGCTTTCAAAGATCCTATGGATAAAAAATTAGAAGGTTTGCTTAAAAAGATGTTTGTTCAGCAAGGTTACCTTCTACAACCAATTTCATGCATTGTTCCTGTCACTACGGCCGCGTGTTTCTGGTTCGATGAGCTAGAAAAGGCGATCAATAATAATTCTTCTTCTTATGAGGAGATTATGGACAGAATTCGTGCTCTCAAATTGGCTAATTCTTTCACCCTAGACGCCACTTTGCAATTGGCTAGGTTAGCGGCGAAAAATTCTGGTTTTGCTATTGTGGCGCGCAGAGCGCTTTGGTTAAAATCTTGGTCAGCGGATGCGTCTTCCAAGAACAAATTGCTTAACATTCCTTTCAAGGGGAAAACGCTGTTTGGCCCTGACTTGAAAGAGATTATCTCTGATATCACTGGGGGCAAGGGCCACGCCCTTCCTCAGGATAGGTCTTTCAAGGCCAAAAATAAACCTAATTTTCGTCCCTTTCGCAGAAACGGACCAGCCCCAAGTGCTACGTCCTCTAAGCAAGAGGGTAATACTTCTCAAGCCAAGCCAGCCTGGAGACCAATGCAAGGCTGGAACAAAGGAAAGCAGGCCAAGAAACCTGCCACTGCTACCAAGACAGCATGAGATGTTGGCCCCCGATCCGGGTCCGGATCTGGTGGGGGGCAGACTCTCTCTCTTCGCTCAGGCTTGGGCAAGAGATGTTCTGGATCCTTGGGCGCTAGAAATAGTCTCCCAAGGTTATCTTCTGGAATTCAAGGGGCTTCCCCCAAGGGGGAGGTTCCACAGGTCTCAATTGTCTTCAGACCACATAAAAAAACAGGCATTCTTACATTGTGTAGAAGACCTGTTAAAAATGGGAGTGATTCATCCTGTTCCATTACGAGAACAAGGGATGGGGTTCTACTCCAATCTGTTCGTAGTTCCCAAAAAAGAGGGAACATACAGACCAATCTTAGATCTCAAGATCCTAAACAAGTTTCTCAAGGTTCCATCGTTCAAAATGGAAACCATTCAAACAATTCTTCCTTCCATCCAGGAAGGTCAATTCATGACCACGGTGGATTTAAAGGATGCGTATCTACATATTCCTATCCACAAGGAACATCATCGGTTCCTAAGGTTCGCATTCCTGGACAAGCATTACCAGTTTGTGGCACTTCCGTTCGGATTAGCCACTGCTCCAAGGATTTTCACAAAGGTACTAGGGTCCCTTCTAGCGGTGCTAAGACCAAGGGGCATTGCAGTAGTACCTTACTTGGACGACATTCTGATTCAAGCGTCGTCCCTTCCTCAAGCAAAGGCTCACACGGACATTGTCCTGGCCTTTCTCAGATCTCACGGGTGGAAAGTGAACGTAGAAAAGAGTTCTCTATCTCCGTCAACAAGGGTTCCCTTCTTGGGAACAATAATAGACTCCTTAGAAATGAGGATTTTTCTGACAGAGGCCAGAAAATCAAAACTTCTAAACTCTTGTCAAATACTTCATTCTGTTCCTCTTCCTTCCATAGCGCAGTGCATGGAAGTAATAGGTTTGATGGTAGCGGCAATGGACATAGTTCCTTTTGCGCGAATTCATCTAAGACCATTACAACTGTGCATGCTCAGTCAGTGGAATGGGGACTATACAGACTTGTCTCCGACGATACAAGTAGATCAGAGGACCAGAGATTCACTCCGTTGGTGGCTGTCCCTGGACAACCTGTCACAGGGGATGAGCTTCCGCAGACCAGAGTGGGTCATTGTCACGACCGACGCCAGTCTGGTGGGCTGGGGCGCGGTCTGGGGACCCCTGAAAGCTCAGGGTCTTTGGTTTCGGGAAGAATCTCTTCTCCCGATAAATATTCTGGAACTGAGAGCGATATTCAATGCTCTCAAGGCTTGGCCTCAGCTAGCAAAGGCCAAGTTCATACGGTTTCAATCAGACAACATGACGACTGTTGCGTACATCAACCATCAGGGGGGAACAAGGAGTTCCCTGGCGATGGAAGAAGTGACCAAAATCATTCAATGGGCGGAGACTCACTCCTGCCACTTGTCTGCAATCCACATCCCAGGAGTGGAAAATTGGGAAGCGGATTTTCTGAGTCGTCAGACATTTCATCCGGGGGAGTGGGAACTCCATCCGGAAATCTTTGCCCAAATTACTCAATTGTGGGGCATTCCAGACATGGATCTGATGGCCTCTCGTCAGAACTTCAAGGTTCCTTGCTACGGGTCCAGATCCAGGGATCCCAAGGCGACTCTAGTAGATGCACTAGTAGCACCTTGGACCTTCAAACTAGCTTATGTATTCCCGCCGTTTCCTCTCATCCCCAGGCTGGTAGCCAGGATCAATCAGGAGAGGGCATCGGTGATCTTGATAGCTCCTGCGTGGCCACGCAGGACTTGGTATGCAGACCTGGTGAATATGTCATCGGCTCCACCATGGAAGCTACCTTTGAGACGAGACCTTCTTGTTCAAGGTCCGTTCGAACATCCGAATCTGGTCTCACTCCAACTGACTGCTTGGAGATTGAACGCTTGATCTTATCAAAGCGAGGGTTCTCAGATTCTGTCATTGATACTCTTGTTCAGGCCAGAAAGCCTGTAACTAGAAAAATTTACCACAAAATATGGAAAAAATATATCTGTTGGTGTGAATCTAAAGGATTCCCTTGGGACAAGGTAAAAATTCCTAAGATTCTATCCTTTCTTCAAGAAGGTTTGGAGAAAGGATTATCAGCAAGTTCCTTGAAGGGACAGATTTCTGCCTTGTCTGTGTTACTTCACAAAAAGCTGGCAGCTGTGCCAGATGTTCAAGCCTTTGTTCAGGCTCTGGTTAGAATCAAGCCTGTTTACAAACCTTTGACTCCTCCTTGGAGTCTCAATTTAGTTCTTTCAGTTCTTCAGGGGGTTCCGTTTGAACCCTTACATTCCGTTGATATTAAGTTATTATCTTGGAAAGTTTTGTTTTTGGTTGCAATTTCTTCTGCTAGAAGAGTTTCAGAATTATCTGCTCTGCAGTGTTCTCCTCCTTATCTGGTGTTCCATGCAGATAAGGTGGTTTTACGTACTAAACCTGGTTTTCTTCCGAAAGTTGTTTCCAACAAAAACATTAACCAGGAGATAGTCGTGCCTTCTTTGTGTCCGAATCCAGTTTCAAAGAAGGAACGTTTGTTGCACAATTTGGATGTTGTTCGTGCTCTAAAATTCTATTTAGATGCTACTAAGGATTTTAGACAAACATCTTCCTTGTTTGTTGTTTATTCTGGTAAAAGGAGAGGTCAAAAAGCAACTTCTACCTCTCTCTCTTTTTGGATTAAAAGCATCATCAGATTGGCTTATGAGACTGCCGGACGGCAGCCTCCTGAAAGAATCACAGCTCATTCCACTAGGGCTGTGGCTTCCACATGGGCCTTCAAGAACGAGGCTTCTGTTGATCAGATATGTAAGGCAGCGACTTGGTCTTCACTGCACACTTTTACTAAATTTTACAAGTTTGATACTTTTGCTTCTTCCGAGGCTATTTTTGGGAGAAAGGTTTTGCAAGCCGTGGTGCCTTCCATCTAGGTGACCTGATTTGCTCCCTCCCTTCATCCGTGTCCTAAAGCTTTGGTATTGGTTCCCACAAGTAAGGATGACGCCGTGGACCGGACACACCTATGTTGGAGAAAACAGAATTTATGTTTACCTGATAAATTACTTTCTCCAACGGTGTGTCCGGTCCACGGCCCGCCCTGGTTTTTTAATCAGGTCTGATAATTTATTTTCTTTAACTACAGTCACCACGGTATCATATGGTTTCTCCTATGCAAATATTCCTCCTTTACGTCGGTCGAATGACTGGGGAAGGCGGAGTCTAGGAGGGATCATGTGACCAGCTTTGCTGGGCTCTTTGCCATTTCCTGTTGGGGAAGAGAATATCCCACAAGTAAGGATGACGCCGTGGACCGGACACACCGTTGGAGAAAGTAATTTATCAGGTAAACATAAATTCTGTTTTTTTGGCGTTAGTTTCACACCCTGTTTAGCGCAAAACTTGCAACCTCCCTGATAGTCTTACATATTGTCAGGGATGTGTATTTTATGCACTGTGTCTATTAACCAATTTGACCGTTTTAGAGCAGGAAAACTAATTTTGACAGATCAGCCCTAAATACCTACGGATTGAATACTAAATTCAACACGCACCACTTCACAGCTACATAGGGACATACAGATATGTATCTGTCCAGTAGACAAAAGCACATACAATCACCAAGGTAAAATAATGAACATTAAAGGAACATGAAACCCAACTTGTTTCTTTCATGTGATTTTAAACAACTTTCTAATTTACTTCTATTATCAATGAGCACTATATGGCAGCAGTTTTACAAGAATGGCATCCATTTGCAAGAGCACTATATGGCAGCACTGTTTCCTGCCGTGTAGTGATCTAGATGCCTACCTAGGTATCTCTTCAACACAGAATGTCAGGGGAATGAAGCAAATTTGATAAAATAAATAAATTGTAAACTTTTTTAAAATAGTAAGCTCTGTCGGAATCACAATTTTTTTTTTGGGTTACATATCCTTTTAACCCTTGACATTCCAGAGACCGTCAACATCATGAAGTTATTGTGACACGGGGCCTCATTATCTTCATAGTTTTCTGTCTCATTAGTTGATACAAATACTGTAATATAATGATATTTAAAGGTACATGAAAGCCAAAATGACTCCTTTCATGATTCAGACAGAGCGTGTAATTGTAAACAACTTTCTAATTCTACTTCTATTATCAGTCTTGGTATCTTTTGTTGAAAAGCAGGGACGTAAGCTCAGGAGGGTGCACGTATCTGGAGCACTATATGACAGCAGTTTAGCAATAATCTTATCCATTTGTAAGAGCACTAGATAGCAGCACTATTTCCTGCCATGTAGTGCTCTAGACACCTGCATGCATAGGTATCTCTTCAACCAAGAACACCATGTGAACGAGGCAAATATTACATTGTATGCTCTGTCTGACTCACAAAATATTTTTTTTCTCGTTTCATATCCCTTTAATGTGACCCTTTTGAATTTCTACTGTTCAGTTCTAAGAATCCAGTTAGCCTTTTATAAAATAAATGAATAATATTTCTAAATGAATATGTGCCTATTCTGCCAGGAAATATTTCATCGCTTCATTTATAAAGTACCTCATAATATTTCCTTGTTTGTTTTTAATCATATGTGTATTAATCACTTTAGTGTTAATGATGCGTCACTAAGCGTCTCTCTCATTTTTCCTCAGTCACTGTTGTTCCTGGCTCTGTTTGTCGCCCTTTGTGCTGCCTTGAATTTCCTCTTCATTTCCATCTATCTGATATGCTTCTGCTGCCGCAAAAAAGAGGAAGAGACGGACACGAAGAAGGCGACCTCTTGCTGCATCACATGGACCGCGGCTGCATCCGGCCTGCTGTGCTGGTGAGTGCAGCCTTCTCGCATATTGTCACTTTGGTGCATATACTACCATCCCTCAAATGTGTATAAGAAGAAATATCCTTCCAATATATTTTTGTTGTTGTTTTTTTACAAATACTAAAAATGTATTGTAATGCCTCTTTCTATTGTAGTAAAATAATTACATGTTGTCATTTGTTAGAGCATGTAATTCTATCACTATGGACCCTGCAACTCTATGTGTTTAATGAATAGGTAAAGTACAGCTCTGGAGGCACAAAGAACTGCAGGTTTAGAACAGAAACTACAGATGACCCAATCAACAGCACTAGTCACACGACTCAGATGTGAAACTAGTGCTGCTGATTGGCTTAAAGTGAAAGTAAAACCTAGCGTTGTACTAACGCTAGGATTTACTATTGAAACAAATAAAGGGCACTTTCATTCATGAAGTATAAGATACTTCGGCCTCTAGTTATCAAGCCGTCAACCTCAAACACGCTGGAATTCCGCAGCGTATTTGCGGCGAGGCTGATTCGCCTAAGTTATCATGCCCTACACATTAGCAAAAGTAGAATTTTGTGACATAAGCTACGATCCGCCGGACTCAGTCCGACACACAATCTGACTACTTTTGGTAGTTATCAAACTACTACCAGGTATGCTCGCCACTATTCCGGGCCAGCGTACCTGGATTTCAATCCGCCTCCCTGGAGGTGGCGGATCCCATAGGAATCAATGGGAGTCTGACCATAGCGAAAGTTCATGTTCACTGCTGCCCGATATCCCATTGATTCCTATGGGAGATGTCTGCACCTAACACCCTAACATGAACCCAGAGTCTAAACACCCCTAATCTGCCCCTCCTACACCGCCGCCACCTATATTAAACATGTTAACCCCTAAACCGCCGCTCCCGGAGCCCACCGCCACTCTAATAAACTTATTAACCCCTAAACTGCCGCTCCCGGACCCCGCCGCAACTATAATAAATTTATTAACCCCTATCCTGCCGATCCCGTACCCCGCCGCCACCTATATTAAACTTATTAACCCCTAATCTGCCCCCCCTACACCGTCGCCACCTATAATAAATTTATTAACCCCTATCCTGCCCCCCCTATACCGCCGCCATCTATATTAAACTAATTAACCCCTTAACCAAAGTCTAACGCTAACACCCCCCTAACTTAAATATTATTTTAATAAATTTAAATAAAAATTACTCTTATTAACTAAATTAATCTTATTTAAAACTAAATACTTACCTATAAAATAAACCCTAAGATAGCCACAATATTACTAATAATTATATTGTAGCTATTTTAGGATTTATTTTTATTTTACAGGCAAATTTAAATTGATTTTAACTAGGTACAATAGCTATTAAATAGTTATTAACTATTTAATAGCTACCTAGATAAAATAAAGACAAATTTACCTGTAAAATAAAAACTAACCTAAGTTACAATTACACCTAACACTACAATATCATTAAATAAATTATTCCTATTTAAAACTAAATACTTACCTGTAAAATAAACCCTAAGATAGCTACGATGTAATTAATAATTACATTGTAGCTATTTTAGGATTTATTTTTATTTTACAGGTAACTTTGTATTTATTTTAACTAGGTACAATAGTTATTAAATAGTTATTAACTATTTAATAACTACCTAGCTAAAAGAAATACAAAATTACCTGTAAAATAAATCCTAACCTAAGTTACAATTAAACCTAACACTACACTATTATTAAATTAATTAAATAAATTACCTACAAATACCTACAATTAAATACAATTAAATAAACTAAACTAAATTAAAAAAACAAACAAACACTAAATTACAGGAAATAAAAAAAGAATTACAAGAATTTTAAACTAATTACACCTAATCTAAGCCCCCTAATAAAATAAATAAAAAAAATAAAATAAAAGTCCCTACCCTATTCTACATTACAAAGTAATCAGCTCTTTTGCCTGTAAAAAAAAATACAACCCCCCCCAACATTAAAACCCACCACCCACATACCCCTACTCTAACCCACCCAAACCCCCCTTAAATAATCCTAACACTACCTCACTGAAGATCTCCCTACCTTGAGTCGTGTTCACCCAGCCGGGCCAAAGTCATCATCCAAGGGGCGCTGAAGAGGTCTTCCATCCGATAGAAGTCATCATCCAAGGGGAGCTGAAGAGGTCTTCCATCCGATAGAAGTCTTCATCCAGGCGGCGTCTTCAATCTTCATCCATCCGGAGCGGAGCGGAGCCATCTTCAAAAGAGCCGATGCGGAGCAATCCTCTTCAACCGACGACTACCCAACAAATGAATATTCCTTTAAGTGACGTCATCCAAGATGACGTCCCTCGAATTCCGATTGGCTGATAGGATTCTATCAGCCAATCGGAATTAAGGTAGGAAAAATCTGATTGGCTGATTCAATCAGCCAATCAGATTGAGCTCGCATTCTATTGGCTGTTCTGATCAGCCAATAGAATGCGAGCTCAATCTGATTGATTTAATTGTAACTTAGGTTAGTTTTTATTTTACAGGTAAATTTGTCTGTATTTCATCTAGGTAGCTATTAAATAGTTAATAACTATTTAATAGCTATTGTACCTAGTTAAAATATATACAAAGTTACCTGTAAAATAAATATAAATCCTAAAATAGCTACAATGTAATTATTAATTACATTGTAGCTGTATTAGGGTTTATTTTATAGGTATTTTAAAATAGGAATAAATAATTTAATAAGAGTAATATTATTTAGACTTATTTAATTAATATTTAAGTTAGGGGGTGTTAGGGTTTGTGTTAGACTTAGGTTTAGGGGTTAATAATTTTATAATAGGTTGCGGCGGTATAGGGGGGGCAGGATAGGGGTTAATTAGTTTAATATAGATGGCGGCGGTATAGAGGGGCAGGATAGGGGTTAATAAATTTATTATAGGTGGCGACGGTGTAGGGGGGGCAGATTAGGGGTTAATAAGTTTAATATAGGTGGCGACGGGGCCCGGGAGCCGCGGTTCAGGGGTTAAACAATTTATTTAGTTGCGGCGGGGTCCGGGATCCGCAGGATAGGGGTTAATAACTTTATTATAGGTGGCGGCGGTATAGGGGGGGCAGGATAGGGGTTAATAGGTATTATGTAGGTGGCAGAGGGGTCCGGGAGCGGCGGTTTAGGGGTTAATACATTTATTATAGTTGCGGCGGGGTCTAGGAGCGGCGGTTTAGGGGTTAATAACTTTATTTAGTTGCGGGGGGCTCCGGGGGCGGCGGTATAGGGGGTAGAACAGTATAGTATAGTGTGGGTGCTTAGTGACAGCTTATCAATAAAGCTGTAAAAAAGCCGAAGAGCAGCGAGATCGGATGAGTGATAACTATCACAGTCCGCTGCTCATCACCCCGTACTTGGTGCGCGGCTTTTTGACAGCTTTTTTGATAACTTTGGTGAACGTATTCAGGTCCGCGGCGGCGATGTGATGCGAGCTTAGGCGAGCGTATTGGGCCTGCGAATGCAAGAAAATTACGGAGCTTAATAACTAGAGGCCTTCATGTAGCTCCTTTATTTGATTCTATCACTTGCCGCTCTTAGCTCCTACAGCAGAGCACGGCTAAAAAAAAATTTGGCTAAGAGGTGACATTTTCACCTCTTAGCCAATAGCACTGCGATAAATCCGGCTCCCATGGGCGCCAAGCCAGATTTACCGCACTGCTATTGGCTAAGAGGTGAAAACGTCACCTCTTAGCCAAATTTTTTTTTTTGCCGTGGGCTGCTGTAGCAGCTAAAAACGGCGATCGATTGAATCAAATAAAGGAGCTTTCTACATGAAGTATCTTATACTTCATGAATGAAAGTGCCCTTTATTTGTTTCAATAGTAAATCCTAGCGTTTATACAATGCTAGGGTTTACTTTCACTTTAAATGCAGTTTCTCATCAGGACCAGCAGTTCTGTGCAATAGTTAAAGTAATTTTTGTGTGCTCTGTAATGGCTCTTAACCAGATTTGCTTCTTTATTTTTTAAATGTATCTTTATTATCTGTCCTGGAACGGTCCTCTTACCACCACATGCCTGCAGTTTTTGTGTGTGTGTGTGTGGGGGGGGGGGGGGGGTGCAGCCCACCAGAAGGCGACCTTTGCTTGTGGTGATGGTGCTGTTCACTTGTTATATGATGTGCTTTTGGTGATGGGCATATTCACTTGTTATATTATGTGCTTGTGGTAATGGCCTATTCACTTGTTATATTATGTGCTTGTGGTGATGGCCTATTCACTTGTTATATTATGTACTTGTGGTGATTGGCCTATTCACTTGTTATATTATGTGCTTGTGGTAATGGCCTATTCACTTGTTATATTATGTGCTTGTGGTGATGGCCTATTCACTTGTTATATTATGTGCTTGTGGTGATGGCCTATTCACTTGTTATATTATGTGCTTGTGGTGATGGCCTATTCACTTGTTATATTATGTGCTTGTGGTGATGGCCTATTCACTTGTTATATTATTTGCTTGTGGTGATGAGCCTATTCACTTGTTATATTATGTGCTTGTGGTGATGAGCCTATTCACTTGTTATAATATGTGCTTGTGTAAATAGGCCATCACCACAAGCACATAATATAACAAGTGAATAGGCTCATCACCACAAGCAAATAATATAACAAGTGAATAGGCCATCACCACAAGCACATAATATAACAAGTGAATAGGCCATCACCACAAGCACATAATATAACAAGTCAATAGGCCATCACCACAAGCAAACAATATAACAAGTGAATAGGTTATCACCACAAGCACATAATATAACAAGTGAATAGGCTCATCACCACAAGCACATAATATAACAAGTGAATAGGCCATCACCACAAGCACATAATATAACAAGTGAATAGGCCATCACCACAAGCACATAATATAACAAGTGAATAGGCTCATCACCACAAGCACATAATATAACAAGTGAATAGGCCATCACCACAAGCACATAATATAACAAGTGAATAGGCCATCACCACAAGCACATAATATAACAAGTGAATAGGCTCATCACCACAAGCACATAATATAACAAGTGAATAGGCCCATCACCACAAGCAAATAATATAACAAGTGAATAGGCCATCACCACAAGCAAATAATATAACAAGTGAATAGGCCATCACCACAAGCACATAATATAACAAGTGAATAGGCCATCACCAAAAGCACATAATATAACAAGTGAACAGCACCATCACCACAAGCACATAATATAACAAGTGAATAGGCCATCACCACAAGCACATAATATAACAAGTGAATAGGCCATCATCACAAGCACATAATATAACAAGTGAATAGGCCATCTCCACAAGCACATAATATAACAAGTGAATAGGCCATCACCACAAGCACATAATATAACAAGTGAATAGGCCATCACCACAAGCACATAATATAACAAGTGAATAGGCCATCACCACAAGCACATAATATAACAAGTGAATAGGCCATCACCACAAGCACATAATATAACAAGTGAATAGGTCATCACCACAAGCACATAATATAACAAGTACATAATATAACAAGTGAATAGGTCATCACCACAAGCACATAATATAACAAGTACATAATATAACAAGTGAATAGGCCATCACCACAAGCACATAATATAACAAGTGAATAGGCCATCACCACAAGCACATAATATAACAAGTGAATATGCCCATCACCAAAAGCACATCATATAACAAGTGAACAGCACCATCACCACAAGCAAAGGTCGCCTTCTGGTGGGCTGCACCCCCCCCCCCCCCCACACACACACGCACACACAAAAACTGCAGGCATGTGGTGGTAAGAGGACCGTTCCAGGACAGATAATAAAGATACATTTAAAAAATAAAGAAGCAAATCTGGTTAAGAGCCATTACAGAGCACACAAAAATAACTTTAACTATTGCACAGAACTGCTGGTCCTGATGAGAAACTGCATTTAAAGTGAAAGTAAACCCTAGCATTGTATAAACGCTAGGATTTACTATTGAAACAAATAAAGGGCACTTTCATTCATGAAGTATAAGATACTTCATGTAGAAAGCTCCTTTATTTGATTCAATCGATCGCCGTTTTTAGCTGCTACAGCAGCCCACGGCAAAAAAAAAAATTTGGCTAAGAGGTGACGTTTTCACCTCTTAGCCAATAGCAGTGCGGTTATTCTGGCTTGGCGCCCATGGGAGCCGGATTTATCGCAGTGCTATTGGCTAAGAGGTGAAAATGTCACCTCTTAGCCAAATTTTTTTTTAGCCGTGCTCTGCTGTAGGAGCTAAGAGCGGCAAGTGATAGAATCAAATAAAGGAGCTACATGAAGGCCTCTAGTTATTAAGCTCCGTAATTTTCTTGCATTCGCAGGCCCAATACGCTCGCCTAAGCTCGCATCACATCGCCGCCGCGGACCTGAATACGTTCAGCCTATTCACTTGTTATAATATGTGCTTGTGGTGATGGCCTATTTACTTGTTATATTATGTGCTTGTGGTGATGGCCTATTCACTTGTTATATTATGTGCTTGTTATATTATGTGCTTGTGGTGATGGCCTATTCACTTGTTATATTATGTGCTTGTGGTGATGGCCTATTCACTTGTTATATTATGTGCTTGTGGTGATGGCCTATTCACTTGTTATATTATGTGCTTGTGGTGATGGCCTATTCACTTGTTATATTATGTGCTTGTGGTGATGGCCTATTCACTTGTTATATTATGTGCTTGTGGTGATGGCCTATTCACTTGTTATATTATGTGCTTGTGGTGATAGCCTATTCACTTGTTATATTATGTGCTTGTGGTCATGGCCTATTCACTTGTTATATTATGTGCTTGTGGTGATGGCCTATTCACTTGTTATATTATTTGCTTGTGGTGATGGCCTATTCACTTGTTATATTATTTGCTTGTGGTGATGGGCCTATTCACTTGTTATATTATGTGCTTGTGGTGATGAGCCTATTCACTTGTTATATTATGTGCTTGTGGTGATGGTCTATTCACTTGTTATATTATTTGCTTGTGGTAATGGCCTATTCACTTGTTATATTATGTGCTTGAGATGATGACCTATTCACTTGTTATATTATGTGCTTGTGGTGATGGCCTATTGACTTGTTATATTATTTGCTTGTGGTGATGGCCTATTCACTTGTTATATTATGTGATTGTGGTGATGGCCTATTCACTTGTTATATTATGTACTTGTGGTGATTGGCCTGTTCACTTGTTATATTATGTGCTTGTGGTGATGGGCCTATTCACTTGTTATATTATGTGCTTGTGGTGATGGCCTATTCACTTGTTATATTATGTGCTTGTGGTGATGGCCTATTCACTTGTTATATTATTTGCTTGTGATGATGGGCCTATTCACTTGTTATATTATGTGCTTGTGGTGATGGCCTATTTACTTGTTATATTATGTGCTTGTGGTGATGGGCCTATTCACTTGTTATATTATGTGCTTGTGGTGATGAGCCTATTCACTTGTTAGATTATGTGCTTGTGGTGATGGCCTATTCACTTGTTATATTATGTGCTTGTGGTCATGGCCTATTCACTTGTTATATTATGTGCTTGTGGTGATGGCATATTCACTTGTTATATTGTGTGCTTGTGGTGATGGCCTATTCACTTGTTATATTGTGTGCTTGTGGTCATGGCCTATTCACTTGTTATATTATGTGCTTGTGGTGATGAGCCTATTCACTTGTTATATTATTTGCTTGTGAGGATGAGCCTATTCACTTGTTATATTATGTGCTTGTGGTGATGGCCTATTCACTTGTTATATTATGTGCTTGTGGTGATGGCCTATTCACTTGTTATATTATGTGCTTGTGGTGATGGCCTATTCACTTGTTATATTATGTGCTTGTGGTGATGGCCTATTCACTTGTTATATTATGTGCTTGTGGTGATGAGCCTATTCACTTGTTATATTATGTGCTTGTGGTGATGGCCTATTCACTTGTTATATTATGTGCTTGTGGTAATGTTGCTGTTCACTTGTTATATTATGTGCTTGTGGTGATGGCCTATTCACTTGTTATATTATGTGCTTGTGGTGATGGCCTATTCACTTGTTATATTATGTGCTTGTGGTGATGGCCTATTCACTTGTTATATTATGTGCTTTTGGTGATGGCCTATTCACTTGTTATATTATTTGCTTTTGGTGATGGGCCTATTCACTTGTTATATTATGTGCTTGAGATGATGACCTATTCACTTGTTATATTATGTGCTTGTGGTGATGGCCTATTGACTTGTTATATTATTTGCTTGTGGTGATGGCCTATTCACTTGTTATATTATGTGATTGTGGTGATGGCCTATTCACTTGTTATATTATGTACTTGTGGTGATTGGCCTATTCACTTGTTATATTATGTGCTTGTGGTGATGGCCTATTCACTTGTTATATTATGTGCTTGTGGTGATGGCCTGTTCACTTGTTATATTATGTGCTTGTGGTGATTGGCCTATTCACTTGTTATATTATGTGCTTGTGGTGATGGCCTATTCACTTGTTATATTATGTGCTTGTGGTGATGGCCTATTCACTTGTTATATTATGTGCTTGTGGTGATGGCCTATTCACTTGTTATATTATGTACTTGTGGTGATGGCCTGTTCACTTGTTATATTATGTGCTTGTGGTGATGGGCCTATTCACTTGTTATATTATGTGCTTGTGGTGATGGCCTATTCACTTGTTATATTATGTGCTTGTGATGATGGCCTATTCACTTGTTATATTATGTGCTTGTGGCGATAACCTATTCACTTGTTATATTGTTTGCTTGTGGTGATGGCCTATTGACTTGTTATATTATGTGCTTGTGGTGATGAGCCTATTCACTTGTTATATTGTTTGCTTGTGGTGATGGCCTATTCACTTGTTATATTATGTGCTTATGGTGATGAGCCTATTCACTTGTTATATTATGTGCTTGTGGTGATGGCCTATTCACTTGTTATATTATGTGCTTGTGGTGATGGCCTATTTACTTGTTATATTATGTGCTTGTGGTGATGGGCCTATTCACTTGTTATATTATGTGCTTGTGGTGATGAGCCTATTCACTTGTTAGATTATGTGCTTGTGGTGATGGCCTATTCACTTGTTATATTATGTGCTTGTGGTCATGGCCTATTCACTTGTTATATTATGTGCTTGTGGTGATGGCCTATTCACTTGTTATATTATGTGCTTGTGGTGATGGCCTATTCACTTGTTATATTGTGTGCTTGTGGTGATGGCCTATTCACTTGTTATATTGTGTGCTTGTGGTCATGGCCTATTCACTTGTTATATTATGTGCTTGTGGTGATGAGCCTATTCACTTGTTATATTATTTGCTTGTGATGATGAGCCTATTCACTTGTTATATTATGTGCTTGTGGTGATGGCCTATTCACTTGTTATATTATGTGCTTGTGGTGATGGCCTATTCACTTGTTATATTGTGTGCTTGTGGTGATGAGCCTATTCACTTGTTATATTATGTGCTTGTGGTGATGAGCCTATTCACTTGTTATATTATGTGCTTGTGGAGATGGCCTGTTTACTTGTTATATTATGTGCTTGTGATGATGGCCTATTCACTTGTTATATTATGTGCTTGTGGTGATGGCCTATTCACTTGTTATATTATGTGCTTGTGGTGATGGCCTATTCACTTGTTATATTATGTGCTTGTGGTGATGGCCTATTCACTTGTTATATTATGTGCTTGTTATATTATGTGCTTGTGATGATGGCCTATTCACTTGTTATATTATGTGCTTGTGGTGATGGCCTATTCACTTGTTATATTATGTGCTTGTTATATTATGTGCTTGTGGTAATGGCCTATTCACTTGTTATATTATGTGCTTGTGGTGATGGCCTATTCACTTGTTATATTATGTGCTTGTGGTGATGGGCTATTCACTTGTTATATTATGTGCTTGTGGTGATGGGCTATTCACTTGTTATATTGTGTGCTTGTGGTGATGGCCTATTCACTTGTTATATTATGTGCTTGTGGTGATGGCCTATTCACTTGTTATATTATGTGCTTGTGGTGATGAGCCTATTCACTTGTTATATTATGTGCTTGTGGTGATGAGCCTATTCACTTGTTATATTATGTGCTTGTGGTGATGGCCTATTCACTTGTTATATTATGTGCTTGTTATATTATGTGCTTGTGGTGATGAGCCTATTCACTTGTTATATTATGTGCTTGTGGTGATGGCCTATTCACTTGTTATATTATGTGCTTGTGGTGATGGCCTATTCACTTGTTATATTATGTGCTTGTGGTGATGGCCTATTCACTTGTTATATTATGTGCTTGTGGTGATGGCCTATTCACTTGTTATATTATGTGCTTGTGGTGATGAGCCTATTCACTTGTTATATTATGTGCTTGTGGTGATGAGCCTATTCACTTGTTATAATATGTGCTTGTGGTGATGAGCCTATTCACTTGTTATATTATGTGCTTGTGGTGATGGGCCTATTCACTTGTTATATTATTTGCTTGTGGTGATAACCCTATTGACTTGTTATATTATTTGCTTGTGGTGATGGGCCTATTCGCTTGTTATAGTATTTGCCTGTAGGTGCGTGTTTACATTATAATAATATGCAGGTGCATGTTTACATTATAATAATATGCAGGTGCGTGTTTACATGAGAATATAAATGCAGGTGCATGTTTACATTATAATAATATGCAGGTGCATGTTTACATGAGAATAATATGCAGGTGCATGTTTTACATTATAATAATATGCAGGTGCATGTTTACATGAGAATAATATGCAGGTGCGTGTTTACATGAGAATAAAAATGCAGGTGCATGTTTACATTATAATAATATACAGGTGCATGTTTACATGAGAATAATATGCAGGTGCATGTTTTACATTATAATAATATGCAGGTGCATGTTTACATGAGAATAATATGCAGGTGCAATTTACATGAGAATAATATGCAGGTGCATGTTTACATGAGAATAATATGCAGGTGCAGGTTTACATGAGAATAATATACAGGTGTTTGTTTACATGAGAATAATATACAGGTGCGCGTTTACATGAGAATTATATGCAGGTGCGTGTTTACATGAGAATAATATGCAGGTGCGTGTTTACATTAGAATTATATGCAGGTGCGTGTTTACATGAGAATAATATGCAGGTGCGTGTTTTCATGAGAATAATATGCATGTGCGTGTTTACATTAGAATAATATGCAGGTGCGTGTTTTCATGAGAATAATATGCAGGTGCATGTTTACATGAGAATAATATGCAGGTGCATGTTTACATGAGAATAATATGCAGGTACATGTTTACATGAGAATAATATGCAGATGCAGGTTTACATGAGAATAATATGCAGGTGTTTGTTTACATGAGAATAATATGCAGGTGTGTGTTTACATGAGAATAATATACAGGTGCGTGTTTACATGAGAATAATATACAGGTGCGTGTTTACATGAGAATAATATGCAGGTGCGTGTTTACATGAGAATAATATGCAGGTGCGCTTTTACATGAGAATATGCAGGTGCGCTTTTACATGAGAATAATATGCAGGTGCATGTTTACATGAGAATAATATACAGGTGCGTGTTTACATGAGAATAATATGCAGGTGCGTGTTTACATTAGAATTATATGCAGGTGCGTGTTTACATGAGAATAATATGCAGGTGCGTGTTTACATTAGAATAATATGCAGGTGCGTGTTTACATGAGAATAATATACAGGTGCGTGTTTACATGAGAATAATATGCAGGTGCGCGTTTACATGAGAATAATATGCAGGTGCGCTTTTACATGAGAATAATATGCAGGTGCGTGTTTTCATGAGAATAGTATGCAGGTGCATGTTTACATGAGAATAATATGCAGGTGCGTGTTTACATTAGAATAATATGCAGGTGCATGTTTACATGAGAATAATATGCAGGTGCGTGTTTAAATTATATTAATATGCAGGTGCGTGTTTACATTATAATAATATGCAGGTGCAGGTTTACATGAGAATAATATACAGGTGCGTGTTTACATGAGAATAATATGCAGTTGCGTGTTTACGTGAGAATAATATACAGATGCAGGTTTACATGAGAATAATATGCAGATGCAGGTTTACATGAGAATAATATGCAGGTGCGTGTTTACATGAGAATAATATGCAGGTGTGTGTTTACATGAGAATAATATGCAGGTGCGTGTTTACATGAGAATAATATGCAGGTGCAGTTTACATGAGAATAATATGCAGGTGCGTGTTTACATGAGAATAATATGCAGGTGCAGTTTACATGAGAATAATATGCAGGTGCGTGTTTACATGAGAATAATATACAAGTGCGTGTTTACATGAGAATAATATGCAGGTGTGTGTTTACATGAGAATAATATGCAGGTGCATGTTTACATGAGAATAATATACAGGTGCGTGTTTACATGAGAATAATATGCAGGTGCAGGTTTACATGAGAATAATATACAGGTGCGTGTTTACATGAGAATAATATGCAGGTGCGTGATTACATGAGAATAATATACAGGTGCGTGATTACATGAGAATAATATACAGGTGCGTGTTTACATGAGAATAATATGCTGGTGCATGTTTACATGAGAATAATATACAGGTGCGTGTTTACATGAGAATAATATGCTGGTGCATGTTTACATGAGAATAATATACAGGTGTGTGTTTACATGAGAATAATATACAGGTGCGTGATTACATGAGAATAATATGCTTGTGCGTGTTTACATGAGAATAATATGCTGGTGCATGTTTACATGAGAATAATATGCAGGTGCATGTTTACATGAGAATAATATGCAGGTGCGTGTTTACATGAGAATAATATACAGGTGCATGTTTACATGAGAATAATATACAGGTGCGTGTTTACATGAGAATAATATGCTGGTGCATGTTTACATGAGAATAATATACAGGTGTGTGTTTACATGAGAATAATATGCAGGTGCGTGTTTATATGAGAATAATATGCAGGTGCGTGTTTATATGAAGTTTGTATTTTCACTTCTAACAGAAATTGGACATTTTCAAATTTGCAGAATCCAATTACAGAAAAGAGCACATAATAAATATTAAAAGTATATTGCAAAGCTGTTTTACTACAAGAAAATTACAATAGTATATAGCATCATGGTGTTTATTAGGTCTTTATTGCCAGCCCTATATATTAGGGCTTTTCCATTGGTCCACATCCATGAAAAGATGAATAAGAAATTAGTCCATACCTATTTTAACACTGAATAGACTAGTAACTTGTGTCCGTGACCTGTAAACTATAGTGATATGTTTCTATCCCTATGTGTGTTTATCCTTTAATCTCTTTTTGCAGTGTTTGTTTACCTTTATGTTTATTCCCTAGTGGATTTTGCATCCCGGTAATGGAGTCCTTGTCTTTTGGTGTAAGAAATTGAGGTTGGGGTGTAGTATCTCCCAAGTTTATGAGCGAAAAAATTTGGATTTCTGGAGAGTTTGTTTATATTAGGTTTTAA
Organism: Bombina bombina; assembly: GCF_027579735.1. Classification (NCBI taxonomy): domain Eukaryota; kingdom Metazoa; phylum Chordata; class Amphibia; order Anura; family Bombinatoridae; genus Bombina; species Bombina bombina. The sequence continues at coordinate 1,472,978,449 of NC_069499.1, read as the reverse complement.
TATATAGTTTTATAGTGTTTTGCTAATTTTATTTTGATATTTATTTATAAGTTAATAAATATTGGATGCAGCCTTTGCACCACACCTCTGGGGCGCGATTACATATACGGCGCAGGCTTCAGGGCAAGCACTGCATCCCGCGCCGCCCGTAATTTCACCTCGCACATCAGGCTATTATATATACGGTGCCGGCAGCTCATAAAGTGCCGTAAGTCGGATAAACTAGCGATGTCCAGAAATGAGCGTCAATACAAATTTCTGGAGTCGCCAGTTACTTATGGCACTTTAGAAACTGCCGGCGCCTAAGAAAAGTAAAAAAAATAACAAATCTCCCGGAAAAGTCTAACACGCCTCCCAAAAATAAGCCCGACACGTAAAACCCCCTATATCCGCAACCCCCCCTCTCACTACTAATAATAAATGTATTCCCTAGACCGACAACCACCCACAACACAATAAGCCTAATTATTATTATTATTATACTTTATTTATGAAGCGCCATCATATTCCGCAGCGCTGTCCATGGATACAGATCATTTAAATAAAACAATAGTATAAAACTTCTAGGACTAAGAGACAGGACAGAATTTACAAACACATACAGGAGGAATCGAGGGCACTATTGGGAAGTTACAATCTAGAAGGGTAGGATGTTGAGAAACAGGAGTTGAGGACTGCAAGATTGAGAAAGATGTTAATGCAGAGTTAGAGGAGGGAAATGTTGTTAGGTAAAAGGAATATTATTGAGTTGGGTGGTAGGCTTCTCTGAACAGAAAAGTCTTCAGAGAGCATTTAAAGGAAGAAAGATTTTGGCAAAGCCTGACAGCACGATGGAGAGAGTTTTCCAGAGGGTAGGTGCTGCACGACAGAAGTCCTGCAGTCTAGCATGAGAGGAAGTGATAGTCGCAGAAGCAAGGAGCAGGTCATTGTTGGATCTTAGTGGGCGGGCTGGAGTATACTTGTTGATTAGAGAGGATAGGTAGAAGGGAGCGGAGTTGGTGAACGCTTTGTATGCAAGGGTGAGAATTTTGAATTTAATTCTGCTGTGTATGGGGAGCCAATGAAGGGACTCGCAGAGAGATGCAGCAGATACAGAGCGACGGGAAAGGTGGATCAGCCTGGCAGAGGCATTTAGGATGGATTGAAGAGTGGAGAGGCGGGAAAGAGGAAGGCCAGTAAGTAGGTTATTGCAGTAGTCAAGCGCACAGAAAAGGTTGAATCTTGGAAATGTTGCGTAGATGGTTGCGGCAGGATGTAGAAAGCGATTGGATATGGGGGGTGAAGGATAGATTTGAGTCAAGTGTAACTCCGAGGCAGCGGACTTGGGGCGATGGGGAAATGGTGATGCCATCAACAGGGATAGAGAAGTCACAGGTCGGCGTAGAGCTTGAGGGGGGATAAGAAGGGTCTCAGTCTTAGACATGTTTATCTTTACGTGGTGAGAGGCATTCCAGGAAGAAATACCAGATAAGCAGTTGCTGACATGAGAAAGGACAGAGGGATAGAGAGCAGGGGTGGAGAGGTAGATCTGGGTGTTATCAGCATAGAGGTTATATGTGAAGCCATAACTGTTGATAAGTTTACCCAGAGAAGAAGTATAAATGGAGAAGAGTAGAGGACCCAGAACAGATCCTTGAGGTACTCCAACAGACAGAGGCATTGGAGAGGAAGAGTCATTGGCAAATGACACAGAAAAAGACCTGTGAGAAAGATAAGAGTGAAACCAGGAAAGAGCAGTGCTACAGAGGCCAAAAGAGCTAAGGGTCTGTAGGAGGAGGGGGTGGTCAACTGTGTCGAAGGCAGCTGAGAGGTCAAGTAGGATGAGTATGGAGTAGTGGCCAATTAAACTATTAACCTCTATATCCGCCATCAAACCCACACCGCAAGTAATAACTAAATTATTAACCCCTATATCCGCCAATCCCAACATCGCAAACGACCTATTAAAACTATTAACCCTTAATCCGCCATTAACCCTCAACGCAATAAACCCATTAAAGCTATTAACCCCTAATCCGCCATTAACCCACAACGCAATAAACCCATTAAAACTATTAATCCCTAAACCGCCAAAGCCCACCACGCAATAAACCTAACCTAACACCCCCTAAATGAACCCAAATTACCTAATTTACAAAATACTAAAGTTACTATTAAATTAAAAAAACTAACACTACTTTAAAAATACAAATAAACTAAGTATTAATTAAAGGGACAGTCTAATCAAAATTCTGAAGTAGACTGTCCCTTTAAGCTACAATTACAGAAAATAAAAAAATCTAAGATTACAGAAAATAATAAAGAAAATTACCAAATTTTACAAAAATTATACTTAATCCCTATGAAAATAAAAAAGCCCCCCAAAATAAAAACACCCCCTAATCTAATAAACTACCAGTAGCCCTTAAAAGGGCTTTTTGCAGGGCATTTCCCCAAGATAATCAGCTCTTTTTCAAGAAAATACACAACCCCCCCTAACAGTAAAACCCCCCACCCACCAAACCCCCCCAAATAAAATAACCTAACACTAAAAACCCTAATCTACCCATTGCCCTGTAAAGGGCATTTGTTGGGCATTGCCCTTAAAGGGCATTCAGCTCTTTTACTGCCCACCCTATCTAAATAAAATTAAAAAAAAACAAAACCCCTAAAAAAAACCTAAGTTTAACCCCCAAGTGGTCCTCACCTGTCCTGAAGTCCGGCGGAGAAAGTCCTGTTTCAGGAGATGAAGTCTTCTTCCAAGCGGCGACCTCTTCTTTCTTCTTCCAGGAACCAGCCGGCACGGAGTGGAGGGCGGAGCTGAAGACCGATGATCGCGGAGCTGAAGACCGGCGACCCTGGAACTGAAGACCGGCGAGCCTGGAACTGAAGACCGGCGACCGCAGAGCCATGGAGCGTGGAGGATCCTCTTCATACGATCTCTGCCGTATACTGAATAGGAATTCAAGGTACGCGATTAAAATTGGCGTCCCTTGAATTCCTATTGGCTGATTTGAGCCTTCAAAGGTGAGATTACCAATCAACATTTTTGGAACTCCGTGCAATTTTCAGAGCTCTTCAGTCGTGGCCTCTTCTAAAGAGAGAGTCATTCATTTGTTTCTAGACGGACGATGTCACAACCGTGGCATATGTCAATCATCAAGGAGGAACTCACAGTCCTCTGGCTATGAAAGAAGTCTCTCGAATACTTGTATGGGCGGAATCCAGCTCCTGTCTAATTTCTGCGGTTCATATCCCAGGTGTAGACAATTGGGAAGCGGATTATCTCAGTCGCCAAACACTACATCCGGGCGAATGGTTTCTTCACCCAGAGGTATTTCTTGAGATTGTTCAAATATGGGGACTTCCAGAAATAGATCTGATGGCTTCTCATCTAAACAAGAAGCTTCCCAGGTATCTGTCCAGATCCAGGGATCCTCAGGCGGAAGCAGTGGATGCATTGTCACTTCCTTGGAAGTATCATCCTGCTTATATCTTTCCGCCTATAGTTCTTTTTCCAAGATTCTAAAGGAACGTTCGTTTATTCTGCTGGTGGCTCCAGCATGGCCTCACAGGTTTTGGTATGCGGATCTTGTCCGGATGGCCACTTGCCAACCGTGGACTCTTCCGTTAAGACCAGACCTTCTATCGCAAGGTCCTTTTTTCCATCAGGTTCTCAAATCCTTAAATTTGAAGGTATGGAGATTGAACGCTTGATTCTCAATCATAGAGGTTTCTCTGACTCTGTGATTAATACTATGTTACAGGCTCGTAAAACTGTATCTAGGAAGATATATTATCGAGTCTGGAAGATTTTCATTTCTTGGTGTTTTTCTCATAATTTTTCTTGGCATTCTTTTAGAATTCCTAGAATTTTACAGTTTTCTTCAGGATGGTTTGGATAAGGTTTGTCTGCAAGTTCCTTGAAAGGTCAAATCTCTGCTCTTTCTGTTCTTTTTCACAGAAAGATTGCTAGTCTTCCTGATATTCATTGTTTTGTACAAGCTTTGGCTCGTATAAAACCTGTTATTAAGTCAATCTCTCCTCCTTGGAGTTTGAATTTGGTTCTGGGGGCTCTTCAAGCTCCTCCGTTTGATCCTATGCATTCGCTGGACATTAAATTACTTTCTTGGAAAGTTTTGTTTCTTTTGGCCATCTCTTCTGCTAGAAGAGTTTCTGAATTATCTGCTCTTTCTTGTGAGTCTCCTTTTCTGATTTTTCATCAGGATAAGGAGGTGCTGCGAACTTCTTTTAAATTTTTACCTAAGGTTGTGAATTCTAACAACATTAGTAGAGAAATTGTGGTTCCTTCATTGTGTCCTAATCCTAAGAATTCTAAGGAAAACTCGTTGCATTCTTTGGATGTAGTTAGAGCTTTGAAATATTATGTTGAAGCTACTAAGGATTTCCAAAAGACTTCTAGTCTATTTGTTATCTTTTCCGGTTCTAGGAAAGTTCAGAAGGCTTCTGCCATTTCTTTGGCATCTTGGTTAAAATCTTTGTTTCATCATGCCTATGTCGAGTCGGGTAAAACTCCGCCTCAAAGGATTACAGCTCATTCTACTAGGTCAGTTTCTACTTCCTGGGCGTATAGGAATGAAGCTTCAGTTGATCAGATTTGCAAAGCAGCCACTTGGTCTTCATTGCATACTTTTACTAAATTCTACCATTTTGATGTGTTTTCTTCTTCTGAAGCAGTTTTTGGTAGAAAAGTACTTCAGGCAGCTGTTTCAGTTTGATTCTTCTGCTTATAATTTCAGTTTTTTTCATTATAAGATTTAAACTTTATTTTGGGTGTGGATTATTTTCAGCGGAATTGGCTGTCTTTATTTTATCCCTCCCTCTCTAGTGACTCTTGCGTGGAAGATCCACATCTTGGGTAGTCATTATCCCATACGTCACTAGCTCATGGACTCTTGCTAATTACATGAAAGAAAACATAATTTATGTTAGAACTTACCTGATAAATTCATTTCTTTCATATTAGCAAGAGTCCATGAGGCCCACCCTTTTGTGGTGGTTATGATTTTTTTGTATAAAGCACAATTATTCCAATTCCTTATTTTTTATGCTTTCGCACTTTTTTCTTATCACCCCACTTCTTGGCTATACGTTAAACTGATTTGTGGGTGTGGTGAGGGGTGTATTTATAGGCATTTTGAGGTTTGGGAAACTTTGCCCCTCCTGGTAGGAATGTATATCCCATACGTCACTAGCTCATGGACTCTTGCTAATATGAAAGAAATGAATTTATCAGGTAAGTTCTTACATAAATTATGTTTTTTAAGGTTTTTTATTTTTTTATTTAGATAGGGTGAGCAGTAAAAGAGCTGAATGCCCTTTTAAGGGCAATGCCCAACAAATGCCCTTTTCAGGGCAATGGGTAGTTCAGGGTTTTTAGTGTTAGGCTATTTTTTTTGGGGGGGTTTGGTGGGTGGGGGTTTTACTGTTGGGGGCGGTTGTGTATTTTCTTGAAAAAGAGCTGATTAACTTGGGGCAATGCCCTGCAAAAAGCCCTGTTTTTATTTTGGGGGGCTTTATTATTTTCATAGGGATTAGGTATAATTTTTGTAAAATTTGGTAATTTTCTTTATTTTTTTCTGTAATCTTAGATTTTTTTATTTTCTGTAATTGTAGCTTAAAGGGACAGTCTACTCCAGAATTTTGATTAGACTGTCCCTTTAATTTATACTTAGTTTATTTGTATTTTTAAAGTAGTGTTAGATTTTTTTAATTTAATAGTAACTTTAGTATTTTGTAAATTAGGTAATTTGGGTTCATTTAGCGGGTGTTAGGTTAGGGGGGGTTAGGTTTATTGTGTTGTGGGCTTTGGTGATTTAAGGGTTAATACTTTAATAGGTTTATTGCGTTGTGGGCTTTGGCGGTTTAGGGGTTAATACTTTAATAGGTTTATTGCGTTGTGGGCTTTGGCGGTTTAGGGGTTAATACTTTAATAGGTTTATTGCGTTGTGGGTTAATGGCAGATTATGGGTTAATGGTTTTAATAGGTAGTTTGCAATGTTGTGGTTGGCGGATTAGGGGTTAATACACTTTATTAGGTATTGCGGTGGTGGATTGTGGTTGACAGGTAGATAGACATTGCGCATGCGTTAGGTGTTAGTTTATTTTTGCAGGCATTTTCGGGAGTTACGGTGCTCCCATACTCAGCGCAAGGCTTGCTACGGCTGCCTTTTATGGCGAGGTAAAAATGGAGTAAGATTTCTGCATTTTTGCCACGTAAGTCCTTGCGCTGGATATTGGATACCGATTTACGACGCAGTCCCATGTTAGCCTATGGGAGTAAAAATTGCGGGCGACGGGTGAAATATACGTGCCACATTTATATGCGGCGCTGTATATAGGATACCAAACCCGCGCAAAAACCGGTGTCGCATTTTCTGTAAAGTGAAATAGTGGCCAGTGTGGGGGTCGTTACCCTTTGAGTGCTAGAGGTAATTTCCCAGCATTCCAGGTCATAAACTCGTTGAGAAACCAGGACTTAGTCCACTGGGCTCAGTTGGGGTTTCTAGCTCCTGAGCATAAATCTGTTTGATTAGATTTTGCTCTGCCCAGAAGCTTAAGAAGAGGATTGTGTTTATAATCCCTCCAAACGTGATCTGTGGATTGGGATCAGAAATATGAAGTGGTAGTGACAGGCCAGTACCATAGCCCAGTAAGCAGATATGACTTGCTGCTCCTTCATGAAATCACATGTGCAGAATATATAATTATGTAAGTAGTTTTGCACATGATATGGACAGTGATTATCTTACTTTGAAGAGCAGATTTAATGTTCAATGGTATTGAAATTTTAAAATGAAATTGTTCTATATCATTCATATAAAAGAACAGCATATGTTAAAAAAACAACTAATTACCACTAATTACTTTAGTAAAATTAAAAAAAAAACACATACCAATCAATTTATATTAATCCAAAATCCAAGTAATACGGTATTTTTACAATAAGTATCTCCAATCCTAAGTGTACAAGATATACATAAGTCAAGAAAACACACACTTAAATAAAGGCAGTTCAACAGGAGTCTCTATAGTACACAGTGCAAAAAAAGTAAAAAAGAAAAAGAAAAAAGGTAACATCAAAAATAAAAATCTGAAAAATAAATTCAGTTTTAGAAGATTTTAGTATATTTTGGAATAAAATTATTGTAGATTCTTGTACATGTATGCTCAACACACACACACACATATATATATATATATATATGCATTAAATGAAATTCATTAAATGAAATGTAGGAAACGGACTACAATGTCCCTTTTTTCATAAAGTGGTGAGAGTCCACGAGCCTTGACATATAGGGGCCTATTTATCAAAGGTCTTGCGGACCTGATCCGACAGTGCGTATCTGGTCCGCAAGACCTCGCTGAATGAGTAGAGCAATACGCTCTTTGCATTTAACATTGCACCAGCAGCTCACAAGAGCTGCTGGTGCAACGCTGCCCCCTGCTGACTCGCGGCCAATTGGCCGCCAGCAGGGAGGTGTCAATCAACCCGATCGTACTCGATCGGGTTGATTTCCGGCGATTCATCAGAGCAGGCGGACATGGTTATGGAGCAGCGGTCTTTAGACCGCTGCTTCATAACTGCTGTTTCTGGCGAGTCTGAAGACTCGCCAGAAACACAGGCCCACAAGCTCCGTTCGGAGCTTGATAAATGGGCCCCATAGGATATAACTCCTTTCCATAAGGATGCAGGCAAAAATTACCGATCATACCAAGAGATCCAATCTCTCCCACTTCCTGATTCTCCTCAGTCTTCATTTTTACCTTTACAGGAGAAAAGTGATGTTGTGAGGTGCTTAAACTTCTTAGTGAAAATGAGTAGTCAAATTGCTGTGAGACCTGTTATCCCCCTCAGAGGGCCAAGAAAAGGATGAGGGGCGTAGAGGAGTACCATAGGCAGCAAGAGTAATTTTCCTGAGGGAGTTTTTCACTAGCCTGCCACAGATGTCTCTTGGACTGGTCCTGCAGTCTCCTTCTGTTGGCTTTGTTGGGGCACCTCCTATGCAAGATCCAAAGATGGGGGTAGATTAATTATGCAGTAGATGCTGCTGTTTCCGCGCAAGTCTTCTGGCTCACCGGAAACATAAGTTAAGAAGCAGCGGTCGTAAGACCGCTACTCCTTAACTCGTCCGCCACCACTTGTACTTACTGCAGTCTGACTTAGTGCAGCACAATTTATTTCTATTTATGGATATAAGGGCATATTTTAGCACTGTTACAATAGTACTTAGCGCTTTTTTGCGTGCTTTTGTCTCTCATCTCTCCCACTTCCTTCTCTAATTCCTCAGTGCACCTGTGGACATGCCATGATTTAATAGCTTGGTTGGGGCATTATTACAGCATTTTTGTGGCTACTTATTGTGTCTTTTACACTGAGTAAAGGTATACATTTTTCTAGACTTGCATCAGCTTTTGTAGGATTTTTTCCCACATTGCTAACACACAGTAAGTTATAATGAATATACGTTTTCATATAGTCTCATAGTAGTTGTTTCCTTATAGATCCACAAATATAATCTTTATGCAAATATGTAACTGTTATTTTGTTCAGCATACCATTGTGTGTGTTTATTTGCTTTATTATATCTGTCTCTACCTCCTTATATCTAAATTATGGCACACACTAGAAGTGTCCCCTCTTCTATTGAAATTTCAGACTAAAACCCTGATATTCAAAGATTCTCCAGCTTGGAGAAAAATTGTAGTTCAGACTTCATAAAGGCTGAATTTTCAAAAGAAAAAGGGCAGAACTCTGCAGCACTGTGAGATCTCATTTATGCACGTGAAGCAGAGACAAGCTCAGTACAATATAGCACTGCATTATATGAGAGTTTTGTTACACTTACATTTTGTGCATTTTATTTAATATTACTTTACATTTCAGATTGGGTCCTATCAGTATTATTGCATTTACGCTTTGCACTTTCTCATTTATATTTTAATACATTTAAATTTTTAATCTAGTAATTTTATACATTCTGATTATGCTTTGGAAGTTTCTGTGTAGCTTTTACAAATTACATTGCACCTTGTATTGGCTGCATTGCAAACTAAAACTGACACTTTCAGAAAGTGGGAGGGACAGGGCAGTTTCCAGGGCTCAACAAGGAAGTTCCCAGGGTATGTCTGAAGCTCTCTCACAAGTCTGCTGACATTTTGTAAGCAGTTTAAACAAGCTGGTCTCAATAATTTGTCTCGTTTGCTGTATGCAGGAGACGTTTGCTCAAAACTCACAATAGACTTATTTTAACTAACAAAAAAGTAATATACTGTATACTAAAATATAAACACAAGCAAGTTCAATTGTAGTTAAAACATTTCAGTTTTATTTGTAATTTATGCAAACTGAGCCTTTATATCAACCCCAGGGGTTCTCCAGTTACCTTCTCTATCCCATGTAAAATTTTGTATCCCAGAAAGCTTTGTTACTTTTAATGGAAGGCATTGCCCATCTCTCTGGGATTTCCAGGTTTCTCATCTGTGAAGTCAGCACTAATCTCTCTACAAAATAGAGAATGTTTGATTATCTGACCAATCGAAAGTAATGTCACTATCTGGGAAACTGAAGTTGACAGTTTTTCAGTTTTACTTTAAATAAAAGACATGCAAAGTGCAATCTACAAAGTATGAGCCTAATTTGTTAAAGTTACACAGAAACTGTAAAGGCATGATCAGAATTTGTAAAATCACAATCCTAAATGCACTGCTGTATACAAAACAAAATACAAAATAGAAAGTGCAAAGTTTAAATGTCCTAAAATGTAATCTGAAGTATAAAGTGATATAAAATACAAAGGACAAGTTGTAAATGCAGCAGATTATCGCTGCGGAATCTGTTGGCACTCTACAAATAACCGATAATATTAATAATAATAACTCTCATGTCATGCAGTGCTATATTGCATTGGGCTTGTCTCTCCTTCCCATACAGAAATGCAGGGAACCCCCTTGGAGAAGTAAAGCAAAATCTGCCTTTTGAAAATTTCACTAGGGATCTCGCAGTGCTGGAGGATCATTTTAGAATATCTCACCTGAACAGAGATCTGTTGAATATTAGGGCCTAAGTGTGTGATTTTGAACTATGCCTTGGTTGTGTGGACAGCATTGCCAATTCTAAGATCAATTATGCTGGACCTTTGCAAGGGCAGTGTCCCTCTACTTTGATTACTACTCAGGGAAGTAAGATCAATTTTTCACTTAAGTTCAAGGAATATCTTCAATGAACCAAGAGTTCTCTGGTGGAATGAAATCATTGTATAATTTCAGCCTTTTACATTCTGCGAGACAGTGGGAGTCAACAATTGGGAAGCAGATTTCCTCAGTTGTCAGACCTTACATTCTGGGGAATTGTCTCTCAACTAGGAGGTTTTAGATCAGATAGTAGCATGTTGGGGCATGCCAAATTTCAATATGATGGCTTCTTGTTTGAATCACAAGCTCCCCCGTTACTGTTCAAGGTCAATGGTTCCTCAGGTGGATCTCATAGATGCTCTACTTTGTTCCTTTCCTTTCGTCCAAGATACTTGTTCCTCTTTGTTTTTCTTCCTTAAGTGATAGCTTGAATCAAACAGAAGATAGCGTGGAAAATTAACTCTTAGTTTTACTCCAGAGAGGCTTTTTGGATTCCGTCATATAAACTCTTATTCAGACGAGGTCACTAAAAAGATTTATCATAAGGTGTGGAAAGTTTTTATTTCCTTGTGTGATTCTAGGAGTTTCCATTGGATTCTTTTTTCCATCTTCAGTATGGTCTAGACAGACCAGTGATGGCGAACCTTGGCACTCCAGATGTTTCAGAACTACGTTTCCCATTATGCTTAGGCACTCTGAAGTCCAGTCGAGCATCATGGGAAATGTAGTTCTACATCTGGAGTGCCAAGGTTTGCCATCAATGGTCTAGGCTCTAGATATCAGTAAGTTCTTTGAAAGATCAGATTTTGGTCCTCGGTATTGTACCATAAAAAATTCACTAGATTGCCAGATATTCAAACTTTTGTTCAGGCACTTGTCAGGATTAGAGCGCTTCTCTCTTTGTATGTGAAAAACACAACTGGACTAAAATATGCTGCTCCTAGGTGGTAACTTGCCACAGAACAAGTAACTGAGCTGTTATTCGTTCCTGGTAGAGCACTTCTCTCTTTGTTTGCATTTGTATTGTGACCCTGGGGAGGTCTCGCTAAAGGTGATGGGGGAAACCAGACGTGGACTCCTTACACACCATGCTTTGAGGAATATCGCCGCACCTCACTGACGAGTCCCACAGAAGGCTGAAACGACCGTCTGGGGTTGGCATGTTCCTTGTTAAAAGGAGAAATGCCTGGTATTTCGGGGCTGGATTGACCTTATTTCACACGATCAGACTGATATATTTCAGGAAGATTTTCCTCTGTGAAAACTGGGCTAAAAAGAGGCTGCTCCTAGGTGGTAACTCGCTTTAGAAAAAGCCACTGAGCTGTTTGTTCCTGGTAGAGCTCTTCTCTCTTTGTATGTACTTGTTAGGGTTAGACCAGTGACTCCCCCTTGGAATCTAAATTTAGTTTTGAGAGTGTTGCAAGTTCATCCTTTTAAACCTATGCATAATTTGGATATTCAGGTTTTGTCATGGAAGGTTTTGTTTCTTTTGTCTATTTCTCCTTACCTTTACATCAGGATAAGGCGGATGTAGTTAGAGCTTTAAAATGTTATGTCCAAGCTACTAAGGAGTTCAGACAGTCTTCTACTTTGTTAATTTTTTCAGTCCGCCTAGAGGTCAGAAGGCTACTTTGGCCTTTTTGTAAAAGAATTAATTCGCAAAGCTTACTTGGATGCAGGAAAATCTCCACGTCATATTACCGCTCATTTTACTAGGTCTGTATCTACTTCTTGGGCTTTTAAAAATGAGGTTTCAATTGAACAAATTTGCAAAGCTGCAACTTGATCTTCCCTTCATACCTTAACAAAATTTTAACATTTTGATGATTCCGAAAAAGCTGTGTTTGACAGGAAGGTTCTCCAGACCGCAGTGTCTGGTCAAGGATGTGCCTGGCTATATTTTTTCTGTCCCACCATTTTTATGGTATTGTGGACTCCACAGCTTGGGTATTAGATCCCTGAGGTTGCCATGTTCCTTGTTCAGTGGAGAATTGCCTGGTGTTTTAGGGGTGGACTGACCTTGCTAGGCGGTATGAGACTGATATACTTTAGGAAAGTAATCCTCAGTGAAAAGCACAATTGGGCTAAAAGAGGCTGCTCCTAAATGGTAATTCACCATAGCACAAGCTACTGAGCGGTTGTTTATTCCTACTTTAGAGCTTCTTTCTCTTTCCAGTCCACGGATTCATCCTTTACTTGTGGGATATTCTCCTTCCTAAGAGGAAGTGGCAAAGAGAGCACACAGCAGAGCTGTCCATATAGCTCCCCCTCTAGCTCCACCCCCCAGTCATTCTCTTTGCCAGCTCTAAGCAACAGGGTCCCTCTCGGAAGGGTAAAGTGAATGTGGTGTTAGATTTGTAGTTTTTTGTTCTACAAGCAAAAGTTTGTTATTTCTTTCATGTAATTAGCAAGAGTCCATGAGCTAGTGACGTATGGGATATACATTCCTACCAGGAGGGGCAAAGTTTCCCAAACCTCAAAATGCCTATAAATACACCCCTCACCACACCCACAAATCAGTTTTACAAACTTTGCCTCCTGTGGAGGTGGTGAAGTAAGTTTGTGCTAGATTCTACGTTGATATGCGCTCCGCATCAGGTTGGAGCCCGGTTTTCCTCTCAGCGTGCAGTGAATGTCAGAGGGATGTGAAGGGAGTATTGCCTATTTGAATTCAATGATCACCTTCTACGGGGTCTATTTCATAGGTTCTCTGTTATCGGTCGTAGAGATTCATCTCTTACCTCCCTTTTCAGATCGACGATATACTCTTATATATACCATTACCTCTACTGATTCTCGTTTCAGTACTGGTTTGGCTTTCTACTACATGTAGATGAGTGTCCTGGGGTAAGTAAGTCTTATTTTCTGTGACACTCTAAGCTATGGTTGGGCACTTTTATATAAAGTTCTAAATATATGTGTTTAAACATTTATTTGCCTTGATTTGTTCAACGTTCCTTATTTTCAGACAGTCAGTTTCATATTTGGGATAATGCATATGAATAATTCAATTTTTTCTTACCTTAAAATTTGACTTTTTTTCCTGTGGGCTGTTAGGCTCGCGGGGGCTGAAAATGCTTCATTTTATTGCGTCATTCTTGGCGCGGACTTTCTTGGCGCAAAAATTTTCTTGTCATATGTGTCGCCGGAAGTTGCGTCATTTTTTTGACGTTTTTGCGCCAAAAAATGTCGGCGTTACTGGATGTGGCGCCATTTTTGGCGCCAAAAACATTTTGGCGCAAAATAATGTGGGCGACTTTTTTGGCGCTAAAAAATTCGATCGTCATTGTTGTCTCCACAATATTTAAGTCTCATTATTTATTGCTTCTGGTTGCTAGAAGCTTGTTCATTGGCATTTTTTTCCCATTCCTGAAACTGTCATTTAAGGAATTTGATCAATTTTGCTCTATATGTTGTTTTTTCTATTACATATTGCAAGATGTCTCAAATAGACTCTGAATCAGAAGCCACTTTTGGAAAAACGCTTAACTGAGTTTCAGTTCTACCAAAGCTAAGTTCATTTATTTTAAATGTTATAAATGTTTATCTTTAGCTATGGTTTGTAATAAGATATTATGTTATACTTTTACATGCGGATTCCATTAGTATTTATGCTTTATATATTTTCTTTTCTTACAAGAAATATTTAGAAGACTTATAAGAAATATTTTTCTGATTCTATGTTAAAGGCTTTGTCTGACTTCGTGCCTTCTAATAAAATTTTTAGGTCTTTTTCACTTCTTTTTTAGTTATTGAAGTTTCAAATCACCAACAACATACTGATTTATCCTTCTCTGATGATGTTTTTTTCAGAAATTTTCTTCATCAGATATTGACACTAACAAATCTACTTTTTTATTATTTTTCAATTATTAAAGTACATTTGTTCTTTGTTGAAAAGGTGTTGATTATTTTGGATATTAAGGTAACTAGTTCTTTAAGACTAGCTGACATTATTTCTGCCTATTTATTTCTTTAGAGGTTTTCTTTCCAATTCCCTATACTAGGGAATGGAATAGGCTGAGAATTTTCTTTTATTCCTTCTTCAAAGGTTTTAAACTATATTCTTTGCCAGCAGTTAAATTCAATTTGGAGGGTTCTCCAATTTATTGGGGCTATCTCTAATTCTACTAATTATGCTATTGTTTCTATAGCAAAATAGTATTTATTTTCCTTTAGATAGTTGTATCTTATTTATGGAAAATTATTTAGTTTCAGGTACTTTTCTTGGTCCTGTGATTTATTTGGATATTGCAATTGCTTCATTTTCTCTGTTTACTTTAAGATCAAGTATCAGATTATGATTTATTTCTCCAACATAGGTGTGTCCGGTCCACGGCGTCATCCTTACTTGTGGGATATTCTCCTCCCCAACAGGAAATGGCAAAGAGCCCAGCAAAGCTGGTCACATGATCCCTCCTAGGCTCCGCCTTCCCCAGTCATTCTCTTTGCCGTTGTACAGGCAACATCTCCACGGAGATGGCTTAGAGTTTTTTAGTGTTTAACTGTAGTTTTTATTATTCAATCAAGAGTTTGTTATTTTAAAATAGTGCTGGTATGTACTATTTACTCTGAAACAGAAAAGAGATGAAGATTTCTGTTTGTAAGAGGAAAATGATTTTAGCAACCGTTACTAAAATCGATGGCTGTTCCACACAGGACTGTTGAGAGGAATTAACTTCAGTTGGGGGAACAGTGAGCAGACTTTTGCTGCTTGAGGTATGACACATTCTAACAAGACGATGTAATGCTGGAAGCTGTCATTTTCCCTATGGGATCCGGTAAGCCATTTTATTACAGACAGTAAATAAGGGCTTCACAAGGGCTTTTTAAGACTGTAGACATTTTCTGGGCTAAATCGATTTATATATAAACATATTTTATACTCCATAGCCTTGAGGAATTATTTTAATCTTGGGAATTTTGTAAAATAACCGGCAGGCACTGTATTGGACACCTTATTCTCTAGGGGCTTTCCCTAATCATAGGCAGAGTCTCATTTTCGCGCCTGTATTGCGCACTTGTTTTTGAGAAGCATGACATGCAGATGCATGTGTGAGGAGCTCTGATACATAGAAAAGACTTTCTGAAGGCGTCATTTGGTATCGTATTCCCCTTTGGGCTTGGTTGGGTCTCAGCAAAGCAGATACCAGGGACTGTAAAGGGGTTAAATATAAAAACGGCTCCGGTTCCGTTATTTTAAGGGTTAAAGCTTCCAAATTTGGTGTGCAATACTTTTAAGGCTTTAAGACACTGTGGTGAAATTTTGGTGAATTTTGAACAATTCCTTCATATTTTTTCGCAATTGCAGTAATAAAGTGTGTTCAGTTTAAAATTTAAAGTGACAGTAACGGTTTTATTTTAAAACGTTTTTTGTACTTTGTTATCAAGTTTATGCCTGTTTAACATGTCTGAACTGCCAGATAGACTGTGTTCTGAATGTGGGGAAGCCAAGGTCCCTTCTCATTTAAATAGATGTGATTTATGTGACACAAAATTTAGAGAAAATGATGCCCAAGATGATTCCTCAAGTGAGGGGAGTAAGCATGGTACTGCATCATCCCCTCCTTCGTCTACACCAGTCTTGCCCACACAAGAGGCCCCTAGTACATCTAGCGCGCCAATACTCCTTACTATGCAACAATTAACGGCTGTAATGGATAATTCTATCAAAAACATTTTAGCCAAAATGCCCACTTATCAGCGAAAGCGCGACTGCTCTGTTTTAGAAAATACTGAAGAGCATGAGGACGCTGATGATATTGTTTCTGAAGGGCCCCTACACCAGTCTGAGGGGGCCAGGGAGGTTTTGTCTGAGGGAGAAATTTCAGATTCAGGGAAAATTTCTCAACAAGCTGAACCTGATGTGATTACATTTAAATTTAAGTTGGAACATCTCCGCGCTCTGCTTAAGGAGGTGTTATCCACTCTGGATGATTGTGAGAATTTGGTCATCCCAGAGAAACTATGTAAAATGGACAAGTTCCTAGAGGTCCCGGGGCCCCCCGAAGCTTTTCCTATACCCAAGCGGGTGGCGGACATTGTAAATAAAGAATGGGAAAGGCCCGGTATACCTTTCGTCCCTCCCCCCATATTTAAAAAATTGTTTCCTATGGTCGACCCCAGAAAGGACTTATGGCAGACAGTTCCCAAGGTCGAGGGGGCGGTTTCTACTCTAAACAAACGCACCACTATACCCATAGAAGATAGTTGTGCTTTCAAAGATCCTATGGATAAAAAATTAGAAGGTTTGCTTAAAAAGATGTTTGTTCAGCAAGGTTACCTTCTACAACCAATTTCATGCATTGTCCCTGTCACTACAGCCGCGTGTTTCTGGTTCGATGAGCTAGAAAAGGCGATCACTAGTAATTCTCCTTCTTATGAGGAGATTATGGACAGAATCCGTGCTCTTAAATTGGCTAATTCTTTCACCCTAGACGCCACTTTGCAATTGGCTAGGTTAGCGGCGAAAAATTCTGGGTTTGCTATTGTGGCGCGCAGAGCGCTTTGGTTAAAATCTTGGTCAGCGGATGCGTCTTCCAAGAACAAATTGCTTAACATTCCTTTCAAGGGGAAAACGCTGTTTGGCCCTGACTTGAAAGAGATTATCTCTGATATCACTGGGGGCAAGGGCCACGCCCTTCCTCAGGATAGGTCTTTCAAGGCCAAAAATAAACCTAATTTTCGTCCCTTTCGTAGAAACGGACCAGCCCCAAGTGCTACGTCCTCTAAGCAAGAGGGTAATACTTCTCAAGCCAAGCCAGCCTGGAGACCAATGCAAGGCTGGAACAAGGGAAAGCAGGCCAAGAAACCTGCCACTGCTACCAAGACAGCATGAGATGTTGGCCCCCGATCCGGGACCGGATCTGGTGGGGGGCAGACTCTCTCTCTTCGCTCAGGCTTGGGCAAGAGATGTTCTGGATCCTTGGGCGCTAGAAATAGTCTCCCAAGGTTATCTTCTGGAATTCAAAGGGCTTCCCCCAAGGGGGAGGTTCCACAGGTCTCAATTGTCTTCAGACCACATAAAAAAACAGGCATTCTTACATTGTGTAGAAGACCTGTTAAAAATGGGAGTGATTCATCCTGTTCCATTAGGAGAACAAGGGATGGGGTTCTACTCCAATCTGTTCGTAGTTCCCAAAAAAGAGGGAACGTTCAGACCAATCTTAGATCTCAAGATCCTAAACAAGTTTCTCAAGGTCCCATCGTTCAAAATGGAAACCATTCGAACAATTCTTCCTTCCATCCAGGAAGGTCAATTCATAACCACGGTGGATTTAAAGGATGCGTATCTACATATTCCTATCCACAAGGAACATCATCGGTTCCTAAGGTTCGCATTCCTGGACAAGCATTACCAGTTCGTGGCACTTCCGTTCGGATTAGCCACTGCTCCAAGGATTTTCACAAAGGTACTAGGGTCCCTTCTAGCGGTGCTAAGACCAAGGGGCATTGCAGTAGTACCTTACTTGGACGACATTCTGATTCAAGCGTCGTCCCTTCCTCTAGCAAAGGCTCACACGGACATTGTCCTGGCCTTTCTCAGATCTCACGGATGGAAAGTGAACGTAGAAAAGAGTTCTCTATCTCCGTCAACGAGGGTTCCCTTCTTGGGAACAATAATAGACTCCTTAGAAATGAGGATTTTTCTGACAGAGGCCAGAAAAACAAAACTTCTAAACTCTTGTCAAATACTTCATTCCGTTCCTCTTCCTTCCATAGCGCAGTGCATGGAAGTAATAGGTTTGATGGTAGCGGCAATGGACATAGTTCCTTTTGCGCGCATTCATCTAAGACCATTACAACTGTGCATGCTCAGTCAGTGGAATGGGGACTATACAGACTTGTCTCCGACGATACAAGTAAATCAGAGGACCAGAGATTCACTCCGTTGGTGGCTGTCCCTGGACAACCTGTCACAGGGGATGAGCTTCCGCAGACCAGAGTGGGTCATTGTCACGACCGACGCCAGTCTGATGGGCTGGGGCGCGGTCTGGGGACCCCTGAAAGCTCAGGGTCTTTGGTCTCGGGAAGAATCTCTTCTACCGATAAATATTCTGGAACTGAGAGCGATACTCAATGCTCTCAAGGCTTGGCCTCAGCTAGCAAAGGCCAAGTTCATACGGTTTCAATCAGACAACATGACGACTGTTGCGTACATCAACCATCAGGGGGGAACAAGGAGTTCCCTGGCGATGGAAGAAGTGACCAAAATCATTCAATGGGCGGAGACTCACTCCTGCCACTTGTCTGCAATCCACATCCCAGGAGTGGAAAATTGGGAAGCGGATTTTCTGAGTCGTCAGACATTACATCCGGGGGAGTGGGAACTCCATCCGGAAATCTTTGCCCACATTACTCAACTGTGGGGCATTCCAGACATGGATCTGATGGCCTCTCGTCAGAACTTCAAGGTTCCTTGCTACGGGTCCAGATCCAGGGATCCCAAGGCGACTCTAGTAGATGCACTAGTAGCACCTTGGACCTTCAAACTAGCTTATGTATTCCGGCCGTTTCCTCTCATCCCCAGGCTGGTAGCCAGGATCAATCAGGAGAGGGCATCGGTGATCTTGATAGCTCCTGCGTGGCCACGCAGGACTTGGTATGCAGACCTGGTGAATATGTCATCGGCTCCACCATGGAAGCTACCTTTGAGACGAGACCTTCTTGTTCAAGGTCCGTTCGAACATCCGAATCTGGTCTCACTCCAACTGACTGCTTGGAGATTGAACGCTTGATCTTATCAAAGCGAGGGTTCTCAGATTCTGTTATTGATACTCTTGTTCAGGCCAGAAAGCCTGTAACTAGAAAAATTTACCACAAAATATGGAAAAAATATATCTGTTGGTGTGAATCTAAAGGATTCCCTTGGGACAAGGTAAAAATTCCTAAGATTCTATCCTTTCTTCAAGAAGGATTGGAGAAAGGATTATCTGCAAGTTCCTTGAAGGGACAGATTTCTGCCTTGTCTGTGTTACTTCACAAAAAGCTGGCAGCTGTGCCAGATGTTCAAGCCTTTGTTCAGGCTCTGGTTAGAATCAAGCCTGTTTACAAACCTTTGACTCCTCCCTGGAGTCTCAATTTAGTTCTTTCAGTTCTTCAGGGGGTTCCGTTTGAACCCTTACATTCCGTTGATATTAAGTTATTATCTTGGAAAGTTTTGTTTTTGGTTGCAATTTCTTCTGCTAGAAGAGTTTCAGAATTATCTGCTCTGCAGTGTTCTCCTCCTTATCTGGTGTTCCATGCAGATAAGGTGGTTTTACGTACTAAACCTGGCTTTCTTCCGAAAGTTGTTTCTAACAAAAACATTAACCAGGAGATAGTCGTGCCTTCTTTGTGTCCGAATCCAGTTTCAAAGAAGGAACGTTTGTTGCACAATTTGGATGTTGTTCGCGCTCTAAAATTCTATTTAGATGCTACAAAGGATTTTAGACAAACATCTTCCTTGTTTGTTGTTTATTCTGGTAAAAGGAGAGGTCAAAAAGCAACTTCTACCTCTCTCTCTTTTTGGATTAAAAGCATCATCAGATTGGCTTATGAGACTGCCGGACGGCAGCCTCCTGAAAGAATCACAGCTCATTCCACTAGGGCTGTGGCTTCCACATGGGCCTTCAAGAACGAGGCTTCTGTTGATCAGATATGTAAGGCAGCGACTTGGTCTTCACTGCACACTTTTACCAAATTTTACAAGTTTGATACTTTTGCTTCTTCTGAGGCTATTTTTGGGAGAAAGGTTTTGCAAGCCGTGGTGCCTTCCATTTAGGTGACCTGATTTGCTCCCTCCCTTCATCCGTGTCCTAAAGCTTTGGTATTGGTTCCCACAAGTAAGGATGACGCCGTGGACCGGACACACCTATGTTGGAGAAAACAGAATTTATGTTTACCTGATAAATTACTTTCTCCAACGGTGTGTCCGGTCCACGGCCCGCCCTGGTTTTTTAATCAGGTCTGATAATTTATTTTCTTTAACTACAGTCACCACGGTATCATATGTTTTCTCCTATGCAAATATTCCTCCTTTACGTCGGTCGAATGACTGGGGAAGGCGGAGCCTAGGAGGGATCATGTGACCAGCTTTGCTGGGCTCTTTGCCATTTCCTGTTGGGGAGGAGAATATCCCACAAGTAAGGATGACGCCGTGGACCGGACACACCGTTGGAGAAAGTAATTTATCAGGTAAACATAAATTCTGTTTTTAGCATTGTTAAAGGGACAACATTTACTAGACTAGGTGCTGTTGCATTTGTCTTGTTGTTTTGCATTTATTGATTATGCAAGTCCACTGTATTGGCTGGTCCTTTAATCCGGACTATCATACTAATAATTTAATTTGTGTCTTCATTTTATTGAATATTTTCGCAAATGAGGGTTAATCTATGTCTTTAGCTTTTTTAGCTAGAAGAATTTTGTGATTTTTTTTAAAAAAAAAAAAATCCATATTTCCTTTGTTCTAAGATATTCAATTATTTGTTTTATAATTGGATTCAATTCTTAACTGTTACTCTGGGCTTCAAGGTTGAGTTCTAAGACTAAAACTTTAAGCTTATACTAGTTTGGTTGTTCTTATTAAGGAACGAATTCCTGAGTTCTTTCCCAAGTAACATGTCTATAATTGGAGTTCGAAATCAGCTCCCTGTACGTGCCGTATTCCAGCTTGGCTGGTAAGGGGCAGGTTAAGGCTTCTTTGAAATTTATTTTGTCCAAAATTTCTTTGATTTTATTCCAGCAAGGCTAACACTTTCTTTAACTGTGTTTCTGTCCTATATATTTTGGGTACTGTTGAAGCATGGCTGGGCACCCATGGGGTTCAAGCGCTGCTCAGACCTGGAATCTTCTGGGGTATTTCTTCCAGTTTCTTTTGAGGAACCGGGTTTTGGAGTTTTATTCAAACTATTTTACCTTTTTATGGTCTTTGATAGCATTATTTGTTTTCATTAGATACAATAAATGCATATTTTCATTTTTCTGTTTTCATTCAGATTATTTTCTGAGGATGCGGAATCTCATATGATTCACTTACTCTTCAGGACATAGTTAGAGGATCTTCTTTTCTAAAGCTCTTGATCCCTCACACAAGGGTCACCTTTTTTAGGTTTCCAGATAGTTTGTGTCACTGTCCTTGTCTCTATCATACAAGGGATAATGTTATTGGGTTCCGTCTATCGGTACCTTTAGTCTCTATTATTTCCTTCAGTTGCTATATATGCATAGAAGTTTTAGGTCTTATGGCCACAGCATTGGATTCAATTCCCTTTGCTCATTTTCTCTAGAAAGAACCTTTTCAGTCTTTTATAAGTGTTGTTTCTTCAAGAACATGATTGGAGGATCAATTTACCAAAAAGTTCGTTTGATTCCTCAGACAAGGGTAACCTTTTTAGGTTTCCTGATGGATTCAGTGTTCTTGATTCTGTCTCTGACGGACAAGAGGCGTCTGAAATTGGTTTCAGCTTATCGAAACCTTCAGTCTCAATCATTCCCTTCGGTAGCCTTATGCATGGAAATTCTAGGTCTGATGACTGCTGCATTGGACGCGATTCCCTTTGCTCATTTTCACATGCGACCTCTTCAGCTCTGTATGCTGAACCAGTGGTGCAGGGATTATACAAAGATATCTCAATTAATATCTTTAAAACCGATTGTTCGACACTCTCTGATGTGGTGGACAGATCACCATCGTTTAGTTCAGGGGGCTTCTTTTTGTTCCTCCAACCTAGACTGTGATCTCAACAGATGCAAATGTGACAGGTTGGGGAGCTGTATGGGGGTTTCTGACAGCACAAGGGGTTTGGAACTCCGTGCAATTTTCAGAGCTCTTCAGTCGTGGCCTCTTCTAAAGAGAGAGTCGTTCATTTGTTTCTAGACGGACAATGTCACAACCGTGGCATATGTCAATCATCAAGGAGGAAGTCACAGTTCTCTGGCTATGAAAGAAGTCTCTCGAATACTTGTATGGGGGGAATCCAGCTCCTGTCTAATTTCTGCGGTTCATATCCCAGGTATAGACTATTGGGAAGCGGATTATCTCAGTCGCCAAACACTACATCCGGGCGAATGATTTCTTCACCCAGAGGTATTTCTTCAGATTGTTCAAATATGGGGACTTCCAGAAATAGATCTGATGGCTTCTCATCTAAACAAGAAGCTTCCCAGGTATCTGTCCAGATCCAGGGATCCTCAGGCGGAAGTAGTGGATGCATTGTCACTTCCTTGGAAGTATCATCCTGCTTATATCTTTCCGCCTATAGTTTTTTTTTTTTCCCAAGATTCTAAGGAACGTTCGTTTATTCTGCTGGTGGCTCCAGCATGGCCTCACAGGTTTTGGTATGCGGATCTTGTCCGGATGGCCACTTGCCAACCGTGGACTCTTCCGTTAAGACCAGACCTTCTTTCACAAGGTCCTTTTTTTCCATCAGGTTCTCAAATCCTTCAATTTGAAGGTATGGAGATTGAACGCTTGATTCTCAATCATAGAGGTTTCTCTGACTCTGTGATTAATACTATGTTACAGGCTCGTAAATCTGTATCTAGGAAGATATATTATCGATTTTCATTTCTTGGTGTTTTTCTCATCTTTTTTCTTGGCATTCTTTTAGAATTCCTAGAATTTTACAGTTTCTTCAGGATGGTTTGGATAAGGTTTGTCTGCAAGTTCCTTGAAAGGTCAAATCTCTGCTCTTTCTGTTCTTTTTTTCACAGAAAGATTGCTAGTCTTCCTGATATTCTTTGGCTCGTATAAAACCTGTTATTAAGTCAATCTCTCCTCCTTGGAGTTTGAATTTGGTTCTGGGGGCTCTTCAAGCTCCTCCGTTTGAACCTATGCATTCGTAAGACATTAAATTACTTTCTTGGAAAGTTTTGTTTCTTTTTGGCCATCTCTTCTGCTAAGAAGAGTTTCTGAATTATCTGCTCTTTCTTGTGAGTCTCCTTTTCTAATTTTTCATCAGGATAAGGCGGTGTTGCGAACTTTTTTTAATTTTTTACCTAAGGTTGTGAATTCTAACAACATTAGTAGAGAAATTGTGGTTCCTTCATTGTGTCCTAATCCTAAGAATTCTAAGGAAAAGTCATTGCATTCTTTGGATGTAGTTAGAGCTTTGAAATATTATGTTGAAGCTACTAAGGATTTCCGAAAGACTTCTAGTCTATTTGTTATCTTTTCCGGTTCTAGGAAAGGTCAGAAGGCTTCTGCCATTTCTTTGGCATCTTTGTTTCATCATGCCTATGTCGAGTCGGGTTAAACTCCGCCTCAAAGGATTACAGCTCATTCTACTAGGTCAGTTTCTACTTCCTGGGCGTATAGGAATGAAGCTTCAGTTGATCAGATTTGCAAAGCAGCCACTTGGTCTTCATTGCATACTTTTACTAAATTCTACCATTTTGATATGTTTTCTTCTTCTGAAGCAGTTTTTGGTAGAAAAGTACTTCAGGCAGCTGTTTCAGTTTGATTCTTCTGCTTATAATTTCAGTTTTTTTCATTATAAGATTTAAACTTTATTTTGGGTGTGGATTATTTTCAGCGGAATTGGCTGTCTTTATTTTATCCCTCCCTCTCTAGTGACTCTTGCGTGGAAGATCCACATCTTGGGTAGTCATTATCCCATACGTCACTAGCTCATGGACTCTTGCTAATTACATGAGAGAAAACATAATTTATGTAAGAATTTACCTGATAAATTCATTTCTTTCATATTAGCAAGAGTCCATGAGGCCCACCCTTTTGTGGTGGTTATGATGTTTTTTGTATAAAGCACAATTATTCCAATTCCTTATTTTTTATGCTTTCGCACTTTTTTCTTATCACCCCACTTCTTGGCTATACGTTAAACTGATTTGTGGGTGTGGTGAGGGGTGTATTTATAGGCATTTTGAGATTTGGGAAACTTTGCCCCTGCTGGTAGGAATGTATATCCCATACGTCACTAGCTCATGGACTCTTGCTAATATGAAAGAAATGAATTTATCAGGTAAGTTCTTAGATAAATTATGTTTTTAAATGGTACCGGTGTGTACTGTTTACTCTCCAGCAGAAACAGATGAAGATTTCTGCAGAGAGGAAGATGGTTTTAGCATGTTGTAACTAAAATCCACTGCTGTTCCCACACAGGACTGAGGAGTACAAGAAAACTTCAGTTGGGGGGAACGGTTTGCAGGTTAGGCTGCAATAAGGTATGTTCAGGCATTTATTTCTAGACAAGACTGTTATAATGCTAGAAAAGGACTGATAAGATCCCCATGAGGGAAGGGTAAGCTTTATTCAGAGACTAAGTATGGAATTACAAGCTTATATAACAGGGCTAATTTATGCTGGTTGACACTATTTTATGGCAAGTTGACACTTTTTTATGGTATTATTTACTAAGAAAAATCGTTTTTTTGGGACACTTTGAAGGTCCCTCTGGGTTTCTTACAGGGGTTGTTACCCACATGGCTAATATTATAACTCTTAGGAGTGTTTTCTTAGGCCTCACAGCACCGGAGTAAGGTGGGAGGGGCCTAATTTCGCGCCTCAGATGCGCCGTTAGTTTGACTAGATCTTCAGGCTGTGTTCACATGGAGGCTCCTGCTACAGTTTGAGGACCCATAAGAAGCTTTTCCCCCATAAATCTGACTCCTAAGGGAAGGTAGGGCCACAGCAGAGCTGTGGCAAGGTGCTAAAGTTGTTTTAACCGGTCTGTTAGCTTACTATTGATTCGTTTTGGGCATTAAGGGGTTAATCATTTTTCTTGCTAGTTGTGCAATCTTACCAATGCTTTAGGTACATACTGTGAAAATTTCAAAAAGTTTGGTGCATTTTTCACTGTTTTGGAAAATTGTGTGCGCTTTTTATTTCTTAAAGGCACAGTAACGTTTTTTTGCAAATCCTTGTTCAATGTGTTTAGAAGCCATGGTGGAACCCCTATCAAAATGTGTCCCACTTGTATTGATATGTCTATACATTTTAAAGACCATATTGTTGCACTTAAAAATGTGCCCCAAGATGATTCTCAGACAGAAGGTAATGAGGTTAGCCCGTTGACCTCTCCCCAAGTGTCACAACCAGTTACGCCCGCTCAAGCGACGCCTAGCACCTCTAGCGCGTCTAACTCTTTTACCTTACAAGACTTGGCGGCAGTTATGGATAATACCCTCTCAGTATTTTTATCTAAGCTGCCCGTGTTACCTGCAAAGCGTGATAGCTCTGTTTTAAGAACAGATTATGAGCATTCTGACGCTTTAGTAGCCGTATCTGATATACACTCACAACACTCTGAAATGGGGGCGAGGGATGTGCTGTCTGAGGGAGAAATTTCCGATTCGGGAAAGGTTGCTCCTCAGACAGACTCTGATACGTTGGCTTTTAAATTTAAAGTAGAACACCTCCGCTTATTGCTCAGGGAGGTATTAGTTATTCTGGATGAATGTGACCCCTTGGTGGTTCCAGAGAAATTGTGTAAAATGGACAAGTACCTAGAAGTTCCTGTTTACACTGATGTGTTCCCGGTCCCTAAGAGGATCGTGGATATAGTAACTAGAAAGTGGGGTAGACCAGGTATTCCGTTTGTCCCCCCTCCTGTTTTTAAGAAAATGTTCCCCATATCCTGGCCGACGGTCCTTAAGGTGGAGGGGGCTGTTTCTTCACTTGCTAAACGCACAACCATACCAATTGAGGACAGTTGTGCTTTTAAAGACCCTATGGATACAAAATTAGAGGGTTTACTTAAGAAAATCTTTGTTCATCAAGGTTTTCTTCTCCAACCTATAGCGTGCATTGTTCCTGTAACTACTGCAGCTGCTTTCTGGTTCAAGGCGCTGGAAGATGCGCTCCAGACGGAGACCTCATATGAGGACATTATGGACAGAATTAAGGCTCTTAAGCTGGCTAATTATTTTATCACAGATGCCACTTTCCAACTAGCTAAGTTAGCGGCAAAGAATTCAGGTTTCGCCATTCTGGCGCGCAGGGCGCTATGGCTAAAGTCCTGGTCGGCCGATGTGTCGTCAAAATCCAAACTACTGAACATCCCTTTCAAAGGAAAGGGCCTGAATTGAAAGAGATTATCTCAGAAATCACTGGGGGAAAAGGCCATGCTCTCCCTCAGGACAAGTCCTTTACGACTAAGAAAAAATAATTTTCGTTCCTTTCGAAAATTCAGGAGCGGTCTCGCTTCATCCTCCCCTGCTGCAAAGCAAGAGGGTAACACTTCACAACCCAGGACAGCCTGGAAACCTTACCAGGGCTGGAACAAGGGTAAACAGGCCAAGAAGCCTGCAGCTGCCTCCAAGACAGCATGAAGGGGTAGCCCCCAATCCGGGACCGGATCTAGTGGGGGGCAGACTCTCTCTCTTCGCTCAGGCCTGGGCAAGAGACGTACACGATCCTTGGGCCTTAGAGATTGTATCCCAGGGATATCTTCTAGAATTCAAGGACTCCCCTCCAAGGGGAAGGTTCCACATTTCTCGTCTGTCTACAGGCCAGACAAAGAAAGAGGCGTTCTTACACTGCGTAGAAGACCTACATACAATGGGAGTGATCCACCCAGTTCCAATTGTGGAACAAGGGCTGGTTTTTTACTCAAACCTGTTTTTGGTTCCCAAAAAAGAAGGAACTTTCAGACCAATCCTGGATCTCAAAATTCTAAACAAATTCCTCAGAGTCCCATCATTCAAGATGGAGACCATTCGGACAATATTACCAATGATCCAGGAGGGTCAATTTATGACTACCGTGGATCTAAAGGATGCGTATCTACATATTCCTATCCACAAAGATCATCACCAGTTCCTCAGGTTCGCTTTTCTGGACAAGCATTATCAGTTCGTGGCTCTTCCTTTCGGGTTGGCCACTGCTCCCAGAATTTTCACAAAGGTGCTAGGGTCCCTTCTGGCGGTTCTAAGACCGCGGGGCATAGCAGTGGCGCCTTACCTAGACGACATCTTAATTCAGGCGTCGACTTTACAAAGAGCCAAGTCTCACACGGAAATTGTGTTGGCCTTTCTGAGGTCTCACGGGTGGAAGGTGAACATCAAAAAGAGTTCTCTCTCCCCTCTCACAAGAGTTCCATTCATAGGAACCCTAATAGACTTGGTAGAAATGAAAATATTTCTGACGGAGGTCAGAAAGTTAAAACTCTTAACTACTTGCCGAGCTCTTCGTTCCATTCCTCGGCCGTCTGTAGCTCAGTGTATGGAGACAATCGGACTAATGGTAGCGGCAATGGACATAGTCCCTTTTGCACGGATACACCTCAGACCACTGCAACTATGCATGCTCAAACAGTGGAATGGGGATTATGCAGATTTGTCTCCTCAAATTCAGTTGGACCAGGGGACCAGAGATTCTCTTCTCTGGTGGTTGTCTCAGGATCACCTGTCTCAGGGAATGTGTTTCCGCAGACCAGAGTGGATCATCGTAACGACCGACGCCAGTCTGTTGGGCTGGGGTGCAGTCTGGGACTCCCTGAAAGCTCAGGGCTTATGGTCTCGGGAAGAAGCTCTTCTCCCGATAAACATTCTGGAACTGAGGGCGATATTCAACGCTCTTCAGGCATGGCCTCAGCTAGCTGCGGCCAAATTCATCAGATTTCAGTCGGACAACATCACGACTGTAGATTACATCAACCATCAAGGGGGAACAAGGAGTCCCCTAGCAATGATGGAAGTAACCAAAATAATCAGGTGGGCAGAGGATCACTCTTGCCACCTCTCAGCAATTCACATCCCAGGAGTAGACAACTGGGAAGCGGATTTTCGAAGTCGTCAGACTTTTCATCCGGGGGAGTGGGAACTCCACCCGGAGGTATTTGCCCAGCTGACTCAGCTATGGGGCACTCCAGAATTGGATCTGATGGCGTCCCGTCAGAATGCCAAACTTCCTCTTTATGGGTCCAGGTCCCGGGATCCCCAGGCGGTGTTGATAGATGCTCTAGCAGCGCCTTGGTCCTTCAATCTGGCCTATGTGTTTCCACCGTTTCCTCTCCTTCCTCGTCTGGTTGCCAGAATCAAGCAGGAGAGGGTGTCAGTGATTCTAATAGCACCTGCGTGGCCACGCAGGACTTGGTATGCAGATCTAGTGGACATGTCATCCGTTCCACCACGGACTCTGCCAATGAGGCAGGACCTTCTACTTCAAGGTCCTTTCAAACATCCAAATCTAATTTCTCTGCGTCTGACTGCTTGGAGATTGAACGCCTAATTCTATCTAAGCGTGGTTTCTCTGAGTCGGTTATCGATACCCTGATTCAGGCTAGAAAGCCTGTCACCAGGAAAATCTACCATAAGATTTGGCGAAAATATCTTTGTTGGTGCGAATCCAAGGGTTACTCATGGAGTAAGATTAGGATTCTCAGGATATTGTCCTTTCTCCAAGAAGGATTGGAGAAAGGATTATCAGCTAGTTCCTTAAAAGGACAAATATCTGCTTTGTCTATTCTTTTACACAAACGCCTGGCAGAGGTACCAGACGTTCAAGCGTTTAGTCAGGCTTTAATCAGAATCAAGCCTGTTTATAGACCTGTGGCTCCACCATGGAGTCTGAATTTAGTTCTTTCAGTTCTGCAAGGGGTTCCGTTTGAACCTTTACATTCCATAGATATTAAACTTTTATCTTGGAAAGTTTTGTTTTTGGTAGCTATCTCTTCTGCTCGAAGAGTTTCAGAGTTATCTGCCTTACAGTGTGACTCACCTTACTTGGTGTTCTACGCAGATAAGGTAGTTTTGCGTACCAAACCCGGTTTTCTTCCTAAGGTTGTGTCTAATAAGAATATTAATCAGGAAATTGTTGTTCCTTTTCTGTGTCCTAATCCTTCTTCGAAGAAGGAACGTCTGTTACACAATCTTGATGTGGTTCGTGCTTTAAAGTTCTATTTACAAGCAACTAAGGATTTCAGACAAACAACTTTGTTTGTCATCTATTCTGGTAAGAGGAGAGGTCAGAAGGCGACTGCTACCTCTCTTTCCTTTTGGCTGAAAAGCATCATCCGTCTGGCCTATGAGACTGCTGGCCAGCAGCCTCCTGAAACAATTACTGCTCATTCTACCAGAGCAGTGGCTTCCACATGGGCTTTTAAAAATGAGGCTTCTGTTGAACAGATTTGTAAGGCAGCGACTTGGTCTTTGCTGCATACTTTTTCCAAATTTTACAAATTCGATACATTTGCTTCTTCGGAGGCTATCTTTGGGAGAAAGGTTTTACAAGCAGTGATGCCTTCCGTTTAAGGTACCTGTCTTGTTCCCTCCCTTCATCCGTGTCCTAAAGCTTTGGTATTGGTATCCCACAAGTAAAGGATGAATCCGTGGACTGGATACACCTTACAAGAGAAAACAGAATTTATGCTTACCTGATAATTTACTTTCTCTTGTGGTGTATCCAGTCCACGGCCCGCCCTGGCTCTTAGTCAGGTAGATTTTTGGTCTAAACTACAGTCACCACTGCACCCCATGGTTTCTCCTTTTTCTTCCTAACCTCCGGTCGAATGACTGGGGGGTGGAGCTAGAGGGGGAGCTATATGGACAGCTCTGCTCTGTGCTCTCTTTGCCACTTCCTGTTAGGAAGGAGAATATACCACAAGTAAAGGATTAATCCGTGGACTGGATACACCACAAGAGAAAGTAATTTATCAGGTAAGCATAAATTCTGTTTTTTCTGTTTGTATTAGATACCAAATGTCAAGGCTCATGGGTTCTTACCACCTTATGAAGGAATACAAAATGTATGTTTACCTGATAAATTAATTTCCTTGATGGTGGTGAGAGTCCACAAGATCATCCCTACATTTTTATTAGCCGATGGTTCTAGCATGCACCTCAATTACTCTGCTTTGTTTTTCCTGCTTTTCTGTTTTTCTTCCTTTGCTTGACTATATGATAGACTGAGGGGAATCAGAAAGAGATTAAAGCTCTTGGTATAATGGGTAGTTTTTGTCTGCCTCCTGGTGGAGAGGTTTTTAATCCCATAAGTCAAGGCTTGTGGACTCAAACCACCATGAAAGAAATTATGAGCTAAACATATATTTTGTTTAACATTTGCATTTATGCATATGTAAATCAGATTTGTCAGCGAACCTTTCAAAAAATCCTATAACCTTTGAACTGCAGTAAAAATCAGTCACTCCCAGCTCTTGACACCAGTATTCATCATTGTGGAATGTGGCCTATATTTAATAAAATACATGCTGAAATTTGCAGAAACAATGCAACTTGAAAACGGCTGAATTAAAAGCGAGACAACCTTGTCAGCTTTGAAATAGTGGGACTCAACTGTGAGATGGGACACTTCACAAGGCCAAGAGAGTCTATGAATTCTGCATTCTTGAATGAGGTTTATGTGAAAATTCCTGGCTATCGCTCTACAATGCCCAGGAACGCACCCAGCCAGCCCATTCATTGGCATCTGCAAGGTGGGAATTGATGCTCTCTGTTTTTAATTGGGGTGATAGACTCAAGGGGTGTGTGGACTGCCTGGCTGAAGCAGAAACTATTCTATATTAAACCCTGTTTTTTAGGTGCAAATTTCTTTAACATTTGCTAGTTTTGTGAGCATCCCCAATGTCAGGAAATGCTGAAAATAAAGTATTTTTGTATTTTTTTTAGTTATTAGGTTTAAAAAAAAAAAAAGAAGGTACTTTTCCTGATCTCTAAGCATTGAAAACAATTAGCAGTATCTTCTGCTAGAATCACAGTACCAGTCTTTATGATTTGGCATGCTGATAGATTTTATTTTGCAGTATGTACATTTTTTGTTTGGTGAAAAAACTAACAGTGAATGCTGACATATAGGTTTCAATTTGACAGCAGAGGTTTATGTTAGCTGTAGTACCAGACATTGGCCCCAAGTTATCAAGGTCTGTCGGACCTGTTCCGATAGTGCGGATCAGGTCTGCCAGACCTCGCTGAATACGGCGAGCAATACGCTCGCCGTATTCAGTATTGCACCAGCAGCTCACAAGAGCTGCTGGTGCAACGCCGCCCCCTGCTGACTCGCGGCCAATAGGCCGCCAGCAGGGGGGTGTCAATCAACCCGATCGTACTAGATTGGGTTGATTTCCGGCGATGTGTGTCCACCTGCTCAGAGCAGGCGGACAGGTTATGGAGCAGTGGTCTTTGTGACCGCTGCTTCATAACTGCTGTTTCTGGCGAGTATGAAGACTCGCCAGAAACAGGGGCCATCAAGCTCCATTCAGAGCTTTTTAAATGGAGGCCATTGGCCTTTATGGTGCTGTAGCCTGGAGGGAATTAAAGGGACACAAAACACCAACATTTTTTTCATGATTTAGACAGAGCATGCTATTTTAAGCAACTTTTTACTTCTGTTTTCACATGTTCTTCTTTGGTACACGTGTCTGGAGCACTAAATGGCAACAGTTGTGCAAGAATCTTATCCATATGCAAGAGCACTAGATGTCTGCACTGTTTCCTGTCATGTAGTGCTTCACCTACCCAGGTATCATTAAATAAAGAATACAATGGGAACAAAGCAAATTTGATAAAAGAAGTAAATTGGAAACTTTTTTTACATTGTATGCTCTGTCTGAATTACAAAGGAATGTTTTTGTGTTTTCATATCCCTTTAAAGTGATGGTAAATCCAAGCATTTAAAAAATGCTAGGATTTACCATCACTAAAAATAATGTTGATTTTGGTTGATCATTTATTTAAAAAAGGGTGCTAAACTCACCCTGTCTGTGCCACGGCAGCTCACTAAAGTCGAGCCTCCGGAAGCCCATGGCACTTCGCTCTTCTACCAATGAGGTGACGTATGTACCGCTATACCTCTAACACTGTCAGATGACTAGAACGACTATTGGTTTAGAGATGGAAATGTCACTTCATTGAAGAACAGCGCTGTGGAGTGGTCGGCCGGAAGCTCTGGCTTTAGCGAGCTGCCACGGCACAGACAGGGTTTAGAGTTTAGAACCCTTTTTAAAATACAGTAAATGATAAATGAAAATCAACATTATTTTTAGTGATAGTAAATTCTAGCGTTTTTTAAATGCTCGGATTTACCATCACTTTAAGACCATATAAATACTGAACGCACAACCACTACACTCCCCACAATTGCAACCCCATACACACTAAACGCCACACTACACTACCACCCTCAAACACTAGTTTTATTATGAGTGTAAGTGTAATGTATTTCCGATGTGTTTTGCGTTATTTTTTTGTTTTGCGAAACAGTAACAAGAGCTCAGAGGATGCACTATCCAGACAAGCTTAACTTCAATTGCGCCCAAGCGATCACGTTTACTTTCAACTTGTAATATGAGCCAAAAAACACAAGCGTGCAAACACCCGCGATAAACCCCTTTTCGATTGCACATAACTGCGCTCTACTTGTCATCTGGCCCTAAATGCTTAAAAGCATTGAAATCCTCAAAATAAACTCTACAATTCCATAGAATGTATAATATAAAACAATATATGCTTTGATGGGAGAGTTTAGATTTTGAAATCATGATAGATTTGAATGGAAGCGCAGACTGGCTGATTTGAAAGCTTAGATACTGGAGTTACACTGGTTTGGACTGGCATTGGTCACATTTTCATACTTTTTAATATACTTTTTTTTGTACTAAGATACCACTGAACTTATTTGCTACAGTCTTAAGTGACTGAAATCTGGCCTCTAGTATTGTTGGTTACAATGGTGTTGCCAATGGGGGTACTAGCCCCCCCAGCATAATGGCCCCCCATGTACTCCCAAACTGTGACCCTTTCTCTTCCCACTGCTGCTCAAAGGATGGCTTATTTAACCACACCCAGTCATCCCCACAACACACTTGTCCACTATGCACCCGGACTTGCCTTCCCGTTGCTGCCCCACCAATCAGCAAACCCTGTCTCATCCCACCAGTTTGTCTCCAACAAGTGCCCCCTTATTATTACCTGTGTGGTTATTAAAAAGCTATGGCCACATGAAACTACATTATACAGTACATGGAAGTTGTTCACCCATATTTTACTTATGACATTTTCTCAAGGTGTGCTGCTACATTACTTTGAAGCTCTGATGCTACGTGTTGACAATCCAGGATCTGTCACAGTGTGAGCTTTAGGATGAGGGGAGGGGGGAAATATTTATGAGTCTGAATTTGGAATGTCAGATCCTGTTATGCAACAATCAGCAGGGCAGTTTGTTAAAGGAAAGCCTTAAAATAGCATCACGTTATCTCTGCTCGCCACAAAAGGCTCATTGCTGACTCTTATTTAGACATCATAGGGAATGACAGCAGGATTTGGTAGAAGAATTAAGAATGGAGCAAAAGATCAGGAAGAAAGAGAAATAGAAGGAAAGGAGCGGGGGATATGTGGGTGCCCCAGCCTGTAATGTTATAAAGCACAAATGTTATTAGTGCTGCGTGACTCTCTGCATCCATATTACTGAAATTACTGTGTAAAATCTGTCAGACAAAAATTTTATGAAAATTATTTTCTGTGAAGAAAACCTTATTAGGTCTAATAAATAGATTCAAATAAAGCAGGAACTTATATTCACTATCAATAGCGAAGCCAGTAATGACAGTTTATTGGAAACTTTTGTACCTATTCATCACACTGTCAGTTACTAATGATAGGGTGGAACTTTAGGTTGATTAAAGTGAAGGTAAACTTCATTGTTCGTACAATATTTGTAACCATTAATGAAAGGCTTTGTAAACGCTTAATTTTCTTCTTAAAAGGGAAGTGTCCACAGCTGCATTCATTACTTTTGGGAATTCAGAACCTGGCCACCAGGAGGAAGCAAAGACACCCCAGCCAAAGGCTTAAATACCTCCCCCACTTCCCTAATCCCACAGTCATTCTTTGCCTTTTGTCACAGGAGGTTGGCAGAGAAGTGTACAGATGTTTGATATAGTCTCTTATGGAGGGTAGTACACTTCGCAATGGGACTGGAGTTTTAAGTAATCCTGTCAGCCTCTCAGTGAGAGCATGGATGAGAGTCCGGAGATGCAGGGAGAGTTTTCCTGCGGGCCCATCCCGACTCATATTAACAGCTCCTTGATAATCAGCGTTGATGAGTTTCGCTGCCTACCTTTCTTCACTCAAGTCCATGTCAGAAGCGAGGCTACTATCTGTCACACTTGAAGGGCTGTGTTCCTGTTCCACGGCGTAGATTCCGGTAAGATCGTTTAATTTTATTTCAATATGAGATATATTGTTAAAGAAAGAAGGTAGGGTCCCAGTGGGACTTCTTTTATCTTAAATAAGGAATCATGTGTTAATATCTCCTGAGGGAGGTTATTGAACAGGGGGGGGGGACTTTAATCAAGTTTGTTATGAGGTTCTATCTGCAATGTGTAGCTAAACTTAGGCTCTCCACCTTTACGGAACATAACGGCCTTCTTTTAGGACGCGATCTCTCAAGATTGCGCGCTCTTTTTGTGACTGCCACGGTGCACCTCGTGACGGGTGCTGTTACTTTGTTTTGTTTTTCACTTCCGTATGCTGACTGTGTGCGACCAAGAGAGTCTTGCTCGTGGGTTATCTGGCTCACAGGAGGTGATGAATGCCCCAGCCATTGGGGTGTCAAAGTGTGCCAATTAGTTTTGTCTTCTTGTAATCCCAAGATTATAGAGGATTCTGATATGTGCAACACAGATGCCTCCGACACGGAGGATGTGTCTTGTGATGAATATGAAATGGCCCAGGTAATTAATACCCATCAGTTATGGTACCGGTTGCCGTTCTAGAGTACTCTCTTCTCCTGAGTCTGGGAGCTTAGAGTGCGTTGAGCCATCCACCTCAGAGGTTTCCATGGCCCATGAGGCGCGTGCCCAAGACCCTTTCCCGGCTACGCACGCAGGTGTCCCTATGGCCTTCACTCCTTCTCCGGAGAGTGGCTTGTTTCTGCAGGAGGTTACGGCACAGTTCCGCATGGCCATTTCTCTGGCGCTGTCTCATTTATATCTCCGATATTCTCCGATATTTATATTCTCCGATACTGCCCGTGCTCCGTTAACCTAGGTCCATCGAGCGGTCTGATAGAGAAGTATCCCACGAGCATTACAATATTCCTGGGCCATGCAGCTAGATGAGGTGGCACAAGCTGTTTATCTTCAGGGACAGATGTTGGGAACCCATACCACGCAGCTGCAGAATATGGATTCCAAGCTAGAGGCTATTACCGCTCAACTCACCTTACTAGTTGCCGCGAGGGATGCCGCTCCTGTTGCTACACCACCAGCCCCTACTCCCAGTGCTTTGACTTTTTCCTTCACTCCTGGAAGTACACCCCGGATACCCTTGCCTGACAAGTATGACGGTACTATTGACTGCAGGGGCTTTCTGAACCAATGCAGGTTTCACTTCCGCAATGATCATCACACCTTCCAGTCTCATCAGTCAAGGGTCACCTTTATCATTTCTTTGTTAAAGGACAAAGCTCTAGCCTGGGTCTCCCCCCTTTTGGAACAGAATGCTACACTCCTGCAAGACGCTGATGAGTTCATTACTGCCTTGTCTTCTGTGTTTGGGACTTCTGGCCATACCTCTGCTGCGGAATATTCTCTCCTGGATCTCTGTCAAGGCAGTAAAACCGTGGCACAATTTGCAATTGAGTTACACACCTTGGCACTAGAAACCACTTGGGATAGCAGTTCTCTCAAGGCAGCCTTCAGGAGGGGTCTCCATGAACGCATCAAAGATGAACTCACTTATCGTGATATTCCCTCTTCTTTGGATGATTTTATTGCACTTGGTATCAATCTGGACTCTCGCTTTCAGGAAAGACTAGCCGAGAGAGACAGAGCTAGGAGGGGCCTTCCCTCCCGACCTCCTGTTTGCCCAGTTACGACAGCAGCCACTACCCCTTTAGCTACTCCAGCTACCTCAGTAGAGGAACCCATGGATCTCTCCTCCTTCAGACCTTCAGAGTCTGAAAGACAGAGAAGAAGGAGACTGAGACTATGTTTTTATTGTGGATCCAACACCCACCAACTGAAGAACTGTGACATTCGGCCGGGAAAAGCCAATGCTTAGAGGATAACACTGGGGTACCTCTAAGCATGGTCTCAACAAACTCCCCTCACTCCTCGAATCCTGGTACCTGTTACCCTTACCTTCCTCCAAAATACAGTCCACACTCAAGCCTTCATTTATTCAGGGGCAGCTGGAAACTTCCTGGATCATCGTTTTATAATGCAAGCCAGGTTACCTCTTCTGCAGAAAAGACACTGTCTCAAAATAACCACCCTGGATGGTACCCCCCTTGGTTCAGGTGTGATCCATTTTGAGTCAGCACCCCTGACCCTGACTGTGGGAGTCCTCCACTCTGAACAGCTGCAGTTTGAGGTCATTCATTCCCCAGCACAACCTGTCATCCTTGGTCTTCCTTGGCTTCGGGTACACAGTTCGACTGGGCTGAGGGACAACTGGCCTCCTGGGGTACCTCCTGTTTCCACTCCTGTCTTGCTAAAGTCATTCCTCTGCCCCGTATTCCCATAGCAAGTATACTGACTCCTTCAAACCTTCCTTCAGTATACAATGACTTTGTGGATGTGTTCGAGAAAAAAGCAGCTGATGTGCTGCCACCCCACCGTCCTTATGACTGCAAGATCGACCTCTTTCCCGGAGCCCCACTTCCTAAAGGGAGGACTTATCCACTATCCAAGGCTGAAACCAAATCCATGGAGGAGTAAATCCAAGAGAACCTAGCCAAAGGGTTCATTCGTCCTTCCTCCTCTCCTGCTGGGGCTGGCTTCTTTTTTGTCAGTAAGAAGGAAGGATGAACTGTATGACTCACTCCAGCATGCTCGCTTTTTCACCAAATTGGACTTACGTGGGGCATACAATCTGATTTGCATCTTTCCAGGCCACAAATGGAAGACCGCCTTTAACACAAGATCTGGGCATTACGAATACCTTGTAATGCCCTTTAGGCTGTGTAACGCCCCTGCTGTCTTCCAGGCATTTGTCAACGATGTCTTCCGTGATCTCCTCAACCGCACGGTTATCGTTTATCTGGATGATATCCTTGTTTTCTCTTCCACTTTAGAGGAGCATTATAAGCACGTGAGACAAGTACTTCTTCACCTCAGAGAGAATTCTTTGGTAGCCAAATTAGAAAAGTGTGAGTTTGATCAGGAGCAAATCCAATTCCTTGGTTATGTCATCTCGAAGGAGGGCTTTGCCATGGATCCTGTTTAACTCACTGCAGTAATAGAATGGCCTCAACCTACCTCCCTAAAGGGATTGCAGAGATTCTTGGGATTCTCCAATTACTACCGCAAATTTATAAAGAACTTTTCCCAAACTGTGGCTCCTCTCACTGAATTGACAAAGTGGAACAAGGACTGTAAACATTGGTCTCCTGGGGCCGTAAGCGCCTTCTCTTGTCTGAAAAGGCTTTTTGTTCAGCTCCTATCCTTCACCATCCTGATCCTGACCTACAGTTCACTTAAGAGGTTGATGCCTCTGAGATAGGAGCTGGAGCTGTTCTCACCCAGAGGGAACCTTTGACTTCCAAGTCACACCCTGTAGCATTTTTCTCAACGCTTTACTCCTGCTGAGAAGAACTACAATGTGGGTAACCGTGAACTCTTAGCCATTAAGATGGCCTTGATGGAATGGCGTCACTGGTTAGAATGCACCGCCAATCCTATTCAGATTCTCACCGATCACAAGAATCTGACTTACCTAGAGACTGCTCATCGACTCAATCCCCGACAGGCCAGGTATCCGCTTTTCCAGACTGGCTCACTTCGTACCACTAACCAAACTATCTTCTGCTAAAGAATTATCCTCTCTTTTTCTCTTGCATGTGGTACGACTTCATGGCATTCCTGTGAACATTGTTTCCAACAGAGGCCCACAGTTTATCTCTGCCTTTTGGAGAGCTTTTTGCAAAACGATTGGAACCAAGGTGTCCTTGTCCTCTGGCTTCCATCCACAGACCAATGGACTAACGGAGAGAGCAAACCAGGATCTTGAATCCTACCTTAGAGCCTTTGTCAATGCTAGCCATACCAACTGGTCTGCGTTGCTACCCCTAGCCGAGCTGGCAAGGAACACTCATTGGCACTCTTCTCTTTGATGTTCTCCATTTCAAGCCGCAGCTGGGTATCAACCTTGTTTGTTTCCTCTTTCAACTCAGTCAACTGTGGTTCCTGCTGCAGACTGACATGTCACTGGACTCACTACTCATTGGCAATGTATTCACTCTCAGCTACTTTCTGCTGTCTCTAGATACAAGAAGTTTGCTTATCGTCACAGGGCTTCTGTATGTACCATTCTAGTAGGTGACCGTGTTTGGATATCTACCCGACACATGCGTCTACGTCAACCCTGTCACAAATTGGGGCCCAGATATATCGGTCCTTACAAGGTCCTGAAAAGACTGTCTCCTGTTGCCTACAAAGTAGCCTTCCCAAAAACCTGGACTCACTACTCATTGGCAACGTATTCACTCTCAGCTACGTTCTGCTGTCTCTAGATACAAGAAGTTTGCTTATCGTCACAGGGCTTCTGTATTTACCAATCCAGTAGGTGACCGTGTTTGGATATCTACCCGATACATGCGTCTACGTCGACCCTGTCACAAATTGGGGCCCAGATATATCGGTCCTTACAAGGTCCTGAAAAGACTGTTTCCTGTTGCCTACAAAGTAGCCTTGCCAAAAACCCTACGTATACATCCGGTCTTCCACATCTCCCTGCTTAAACCTTACATCAAGAATAGATATACCTGGTTCCGAGCTCCACCTCCTCTGCTCCTGTTACATGGGGACCCCGAATATGAGGTAGCTAAGATCCTGGACTCCAGATATAGGCACAGACAATTGCAATACCTTGTACATTGGAAGGGTTACTCCCTGGAAGATCGTTCCTGGATTCCTGCCCGTGATGTGCATGCTCCATCTCTGGTCTCCAAGTTCCATGCTGCTCATCCTTTGAAGCCGGCTCCGGTTGCCAGGGGCAGTGTCGGCTCAGGATGTGTGCAGCGCTGAAGTCATCGGCGCACGCTCCTGATGCTGGTGGGTCCTCACTGGCGCGAATCCTGCGCCTATTTGAACTGCTCACTAACGATCTGTAACTGCCCAAGTATAGGTGTCATTCTGTGTGCTCCTGGGTGTGACAGATCATTCTATCTGATTCACTGCTGCTGATTCCTGCCTGTTTACTGACTACTCTGCCTGGTTAACCCATAAATTGCTGGACTAATTTACTGCTGCTGATTCCTGCCTGCTTACTAACTACCCTACCTGGTTAACCCCTAAATTGCTGGACTGATTTACTGCTGCTGATTCCTGCCTGCTTACTGACTACTCTACCTGGTTAATCCCTAAATTGCTAAACTGTTATACTGTTGCTGATTCCTGCCTGCCTACTGATAACTCTACCTGGTTAAGTGCCGCTCTCCTCATCTTACTACTTTCTTGCTCTGGGATATTCCCTATCATTCCGGCTCGACGCCAGGATAACAAGACTACTGGCCGAGTTCGGTCTGATAGAGGAGTATCCCACAAGCATTACACAACTTCTCTGGACAGAGGGTTGTGCGTACCACTCTAAGGGTGGTCAGTTCGGGCTACTCGCCTGGGCTATTATTCTGCTTTCTGTAGACGACTCTAGGTTCTTCAGGTCCCCGAGAACCGTTATTTACATTAAATTGAAGATGGGAGATGTGTGTGACCTGTTTGGTCTGATGTGCCGGGTGATTAACGTTTGGTTTTCACTTGAGATTCTTTTGGACGCTGACTCGTTAGCCTAGTGTGCTCTTTCATGCGATGGTGTAGCTTCATCCTTCCCCACTTTTGAGGGGATCGTCTGGTCGGGTGTGCTGGCATGTTTTTCTCTGTTCTGAGTCATGTTACTCTGGGAGGTGGTGTGCAGGGGTTCCCTGCCTTCTGTGGGAGTTGCAGCTCTAACATTTGCCTGCTCAAGGTATTTTTCCTTGAATAATAGCTTTTTCAAGCTCTCTGACTGTCGTCTATTCCAGCTAATACCCTCGGTCGGACTACGGTCTTTGCCGTTTGGGTGTGTTGTGTCCTCGAAGTTATGCTAGCCTTGGGGCTTGTCAGTAGTGGTGTCAAGGTTGGGTACGGGCCGCCCTTCAAGGGTCAGGCAGTTATCCTTTTTTCCTCGATACTCAGTTTGGAGTTTCGTGGGCGGTGCCTTGCGTTACTTGTCTGAGATGGCGAGCAGGGCCCTGGGTTATCATTTTTCGGGTATTGATGTTACCCTGCCTGTGTGTGTATCACGTGTGTCCGCTTGCCTACGAGATTTCTTGCAATCCATTGCACTGGATGCTGATTCTCAGACTGTTCAGGAGTCCTTCGTGAATTCTAGATCACCAACTATGGACTTTAGAGGTGTGCTTCTCCTTGGTGGAGGCAGTCTAGGGTTCTCTCGGAGATTGGATCTTTTCATTGTCCATTGACGAGAACCCCAGCCTTGGTCCATGTCTCTCCATGGATGGGTGTGGACGGTTCAGTACACACTTGAAGTTGTAGTCCCATGAGCCCCCTTTGTAGGGGCTGGGGCTCTGTGAGAGATGCCTTTGTGACTGTGGCTCAGGTTTTATACCTTTCTGATGGGCCCCTATCTGTCTTCTGGTGCATTTACGATGTTCATGTAGACTCCAGGTGCTTCTCAACTGGGTTGGTGATGTGGCCGAGGGGTCTTGCCTCTATGGTAGAGTTTTTTTCCGTTGTTCATTCCCTTCTCTTCCAGAGTAGGGTTTGGGTTCTCTGGGTTCGGTTACCGTAGTATCATGGAGTCCTGCCATGTATGGTTTTTTTCCCTTCGTTTGTTTTAGGTTCCTAGGAGGGGAGCTGCAATGTACTGTCTGGTTCCTCCGTTCCTTTAGCAGGAGACTGAGAGTTTTGCTCCCGTGGGGGATTCTACTACGTGTATACAATATATGGATGCTGAGGTTTTTGGGGAACTTCTTCCCTTGGGAAGTGTGCCCTTTTTTGCCCACAACTGCGTGTAGGGGCCTCGTACCCGAGCACTATGTTTCTCCTGTCTCACGGTAGCATGCCGTTTGTAGCAGCGGTCTGACAGGGGATTTTATTCCTCATTGATCCTCTCTTTCTTCCTGTAGTCTGGGACTCTTGTCTTCTGTCTTTTGACTAGCCTTTGGGCTTGGACTGTTATCCCGGAGGGGAGGTTAGGGATTGGTTACTCTATGCAGTGTTGACCGTTTCTGCTGTTGGCCCTTTCTTTGAGGGAGGACTTTGGATGTTCTCCTTCTTTCTACCGACGTCTGGTGCCGGGAGGGGGCGCTTCTTGGAGCCACTATTCGGTGGGCTGTACGCCTTTGGTGGTTTACAGTTGGAACCATCCACAGCGATTTGCTTAGTGATGGTATATCCAGTTACAGCTACTTGCTTTTGTCTGGATGCTAAGTAGCTTGATGCGCCTTTCGGAGGTTTCAGTTAGCGATAGGGTCAGCCTTCTTTTTGGAGGCTGGTCTTTGAGAGTTCCTGTTCAGTTTGAGTTCCTCTGGGAGAGCTCTTTTCTAGCTGCTGGGATATTTATCCTGTTCCTGCTGTCTCCGCCTATCTAGCTTCCAGATCTAGATATGTTATGGAGCATCGGAGCACTCATGAATTTCCTGGAGTACCTTAGGGTATAGTATGGGATTGGGGGACATGAGGGGTTCCTCAAGTCCTTTTGAGGACATGTTCCCTGTGTATGGATCCTTCTTTTTGTGTTTTAGGGAGTTTGTCTCTCTGGGGGTTGACTTAGTAAAGACAACCATGGGTTTCTTTCTAGGTGTTGAGTGGAAAAAGTTTGCTTTGGATTTTCCTGGTCTCAGGTTCCCTTTTAGGGGACAGATGCAGTTCTTATCTTTAGCCGGGTACCTTCTTGGGTGTCGTGTCCCGTGGGGTAGATGCTTCGGAGGTTGTTTGGACCTGACGGACTCTAGGTCTGAGTGGTCTCTAGTTCGTCTTTGCCAGTGGCGTAACTGATGTGCAGTTACCTGGGCTCTGGTTTTTCTCTGTGTCATTTGTACTTAAATTTTTTGGGATGTTGAGTAATTCAGACTGTGGTGTCTTTCGAAGGGGCCGCCTTTTGTACCCACCCGTTATTTGCATTCAGTGTCCTCTAGCTTGGG
Organism: Bombina bombina; assembly: GCF_027579735.1. Lineage (NCBI taxonomy): Eukaryota > Metazoa > Chordata > Amphibia > Anura > Bombinatoridae > Bombina > Bombina bombina. Next base: position 1,472,936,271 of record NC_069499.1, on the reverse strand, counting down.
TATTGTTTTTCCAAAAGTAATGAATGCAGCTGTGGACTCTTCCCTTTTAAGAAGAAAAACATAAATTATGCTTACCTTATTATTTTATTTTCTTCTGAAGGGAAGAGTCCACAGCTCCAGCCTGTGTTTTTATCTCTATGAGGCGGCTGCAATTTTTTGTTCTTCTGGCACCTTTTTTCACCCTGATAATTCTCCTACTGTTCTTTGTTCCCTTGGCAGAATAACTGGGGGATGAGGGAAGTGGGGGAGGTATTTAAGCCTTTGGCTGTGGTGTCTTTGTCTCCTCCTGGTGGACAGGTTCTGAATTCCCAAAAGTAATGAATGCAATTGTGGACTATTCCCTTCAGAAGAAAATACAATTATCAAGTAAGCATAATATTTTTTTAACCCTTTGAGTACTAAGCACTTTCCCACCTGGGTGCTAAGGTTATTTTAAAGGCTTTTTTATTTTAATTTTTAAAAATATATATATTTTTTTAACTTTTTTTAATTTCAGATCCCCAAGACTTACACTGTTGGAAAGGTTAGGCGATTACCTTTCCAACAGTGGGTCTGGTGGGGTCTGTAGCTGCTTAGATGCCTGAGATGCAGGCTTCTAAGCACCATGCCCCCTGCTCCTATATTTAACATCGCCGGGGTAGGAGCCGGTGGGAGCCCCCAGATCTCCCTCAAAGTGGGAGAGTGCTAGTGACGGCTCTGAGCTGTCATTAACACTTGACTGAGACAATTTGTGACGGCTCAGAGCCTTCATTAGCACTCAAGGGTTTGAATAATTACCCTTTCATGTTTTCATATATTACGCTGTTCCTCTGACAGTAAAGGATACTATATTTCTTACTTTAGTGACAATTCAGGCTGTAGACAATCGTGTCGTGCCCCCATTGGTGTCCAAAACCAGGGGCGTTGTTACTTGCTGGATGCCAAAGGGGGCGCCATACGATTGGCTACATCCTGAATAGTCTTTGACAGGTATCTATTTGGAAGGTACTCACGGATTCACCAGCTACAAAATAATGTTTCCTATGCACAAGCTTGAGGTATCAGAGACCCCCAGCTAACTGCACTCCCATGCAGGACTGCAAGAAAATAAGTCCAAACTTTGAAACATGAAAATGTAAAAAATGTTAATTAATTCAATTGCATTTAAACAGTTAATTTGTCTTCCTATGTTAAGCAAATATACCTTTTATTCTCAGCCCAGGAATGTTGTCCTGGCTACCCCCAAGCCCACACAGTTTTGTGGGGTGGTACAGGTAAGGTGAAGGCAACATGTCTACCTCAGTTGAGCAGGGAGCTCACGCTATAACGACTTGGCTGAGGCAGACAATCACCATACGGTTGGCTGAACCATTGACAGCAGCTAAAAAAGAAAAAACCTCTAAGGGGCTTGGAATGGCTGGGAGAGCCCTACTAGATTGTTAATTAAATGTATCTTTTTTACTATCACCGGTAATTCTGCTTGTCTTAGTAAAATACTGTTTAAATGCATAGTTAAGATCTGCTGTAAATATTTTTACATTTAACGTCACTTTAAAACTTCACTTAAAATGCATGTAATGTATCACTGCACTGTTGATTGTTGTAATCAACCCCTGAATTAAAAAATAAATTGAATTAGAAAACATATCAGCAAAACTGAAAATCTATAGAAAAGACATATTGAAGGCTTTTTAAGTGGTTTTTCTTAGCAATGATTTTTATAGACCTTTACTGAAGCAAAATATTAGCATTGATGCTGATTTTCTAGTATATCAATGCAGGGTTGTTTCAATGAACCACTAATATTAATTCATGACGTGTGCAATTAATAATTTCATGCTATTCATATTCTTGTACTTCTTGCACAATTTTACCCAAAGTTATATGCAAACAATTTATAGAAATCATAAATTAAAGGGACAGTCTACACTAAAATTGTTATTGTTTTACTACTCATTCCCCAGCTTTGCACAACCAACATTGCTAGAATATACTTTATAACATTAAACATCTAAATTTCTGCCTGTTTCTATAAACTGCCTCTTAATCACATGCTTTTGTATTTTGCTTTTCACAACAGGAGACTGCTAGTTTATGTGGGCCATATACGAACAGTTTCAGCTCACCGCTCACCTACAGGCAACCCTGGTATTACGGGTTTTTAAAAAACCGGCGTTAGCTGCAGAAAAGTAGCGAAGAGCAAAATTTAGCTCCACATCTCCCCTCAATACCAATTACGGTAGCAGTGAGCTGCTAAAACGTGCTTGTGCACGATTTCCCCATAGGAATCAATGGGGCAGATTCGACTGAAAAAAAACCTAACACCTTCAAAAAAGCAGCGTTCAGCTCCTAACGCAGCCCCATTGATTCCTATGGGGAAATAAATTTTATGTCTACACCTAACAGCCTAACATGAACCCCCGAGTCTAAACACCCCTAATCTGCCGCCCCCGACATCGCTGACACCTGTTTTATATTATTAACCCCTAATCTGCCGCTCCGGACACTGCCGCCACCTACATTATACTTACGAACCCCCAACATTGCCGAACCCTGCATTTTATTTATTAACCCCTACTCTTCTGCCCCCAATGTCGCCGCCACCTAACTACACTTATTAACCCCTAATCTGCCAACGTCGCCGCCACTATAATAAATATATTAACCCCTAAACCTAAGTCTAACCCTAACACCAACACCCCCTAACTTAAATATAATTTAAAATAATCTAAATAAAATAACTTTAATTAACTAAATTATTCCTATTTAAAACTACTTACCTATAAAATAAACCCTAAACTAATAGTTACATTGTAGCTAGCTTAGGGTTTATTTTTATTTTACAGGCAACTTTGTATTTATTTTAACTAGGTACAATAGATATTAAATAGTTATTAACGATTTAATAGCTACCTAGCTAAAATAAATACAAATTTACCTGTAAAATAAAAATAAACCTAAGTTACAATTACACCTAACACTATAATTAAATTAATTCCCTAAACTAACTACAATTAAATACAATTAAATACAATTATCTAAATTACGGAAACCCCCCACCACTAAATTACAGAAAATAATTACAATTTTTTTAAACTAATTACACCTAATCTAATCCCCCTAATAAAATAAAAAAGCCCCTTAAAATAATAAAAATCACCACACCAAAATTTTCATATGAGACCTCTCCAGCTTTGTATGCTGAATTAATGGTGCAGGGATTATACAAAGATATCACAATTAATATCCTTAAATGCCAATGTTCGACTCTCTCTGACTTGATGGTTAGATCACCATCGTATAGTTCAAGGGGCCTCTTTTCTTCGTCCAACCTGGACTGTGATCACAACAGATGCAAGTCTTTCAGGTTGGGGGGCTGTCTGGGGTTCTCCAACAGCACAAGGGGTTTGGAAATCTCAAGAGGCGAGGTTACCAATCAATATTTTAGAACTTCGTGCTATTTTCAGGGCTCTTCAGGTTTGGCCTCTGTTGAAGAGAGAACCGTTCATTTGTTTTCAGACAGTCAATATCACAACTGTGTCATATGTCAATCATCAGGGTGGGACTCACAGTCCCCATGCTATGAAAGAAGTATCTCGGATTCTTGTTTGGGCGGAATCCAGCTCCTGTCTAATTTCTGCGGTTCATATCCCAGGTGTAGACAATTGGGAAGCGGATTATCTCAGCCGTCAGACTTTACATCCAGGGGAGTGGTTTCTCAGATTGTTCAGATGTGGGGTCTTCCAGAAATAGATCTGATGGCTTCCCATCTAAACAGGAAACTTCCCAGGTACCTGTTCAGGTCCAGGGATCCTCAGGCAGAAGCAGTGGATGCGTTAGCAGTTCCTTGTTGTTACCAACCTGCTTATATCTTCCCGCCTCTGGTTCGTCTTCCAAGAGTGGTTTCCAAAATCATCATGCAACAATTGTTTGTGTTGCTGGTAGCTCCAACATGGCCTCACAGGTTTTGGTATGCGGATCTTGTTTGGATGTCCAGTTGCCAACCTTGGCCACTTCCTTTAAGATCAGACCTTCTGTCTCAAGGTACGTTTTGCCATCAAGATCTCAAATCATTAAATTTGAAAGTATGAAAATTAAATGCCTAGTTCTTAGTCATAGAGGTTTCTCTGACTCAATGGTTAATACTATGTTACAGGCTCGTAAATCTGTTTCTAGGAAGATTTATTGTTGAGTTTGGAAAACTTATATTTCATGGTGTTCTCATAAATTCTCCTGGCATTCTTTTAGAATTCCTAGAATTTTACAGTTTCTTCAGGATGGTTTGGATAAAGGTTTGTCTGCAAGTTCCTTGAAGGGACAAATCTCTGCTCTTTCTGTTATATTCCACAGAAAAATTGCTAAGCTTCCTGATATTCACTGTTTTGTCATTAAATCAATCTCTCCTCCTTGGAGTCTTAATTTGGTTCTGAAGGCTTTACAGGCTCCTCCATTTGAGCCTATGCATTCTTTGGACATTAAACTACTTTCTTGGAAAGTGTTGTTCCTTTTGGCTATCTCTTCTGCTAGAAGAGTTTCTGAGTTATCTGCTCTTTCTTGTGAGTCTCCTTTTCTGATTTTTCATCAGGATAAGGCAGTTTTGCGGACTTCTTTTCAATTTTTACCTAAGGTTGTGAATTCTAACAACATTAGTAGAGAAATTGTTGTCCCTTCCTTATGTCCTAATCCTAAGAATTCTTTGGAAAGATCCTTACATTCTTTGGATGTGGTAAGAGCTTTGAAATATTATGTGGAAGCTACTAAAGATTTCAGGAAGACTTCCAGTCTATTTGTTTTATTTTCTGGTCCTAGGAAAGGTCAGAAGGCTTCTGCTATTTTCTTGGTTGAAACTTTTGATTCATCAAGCTTATTTGGAGTCGGGTCAGGCCCCGCCTCAGAGAATTACAGCTCATTCTACTAGATCGGTCTCCACTTCATGGGCTTTTAAGAATGAAGCTTCAGTTGATCAGATTTGCAAAGCGGCAACTTGGTCCTCTTTGCATACATTTACTAAATTCTACCGTTTTGATGTATTTGCTTCTTCAGAAGCAGTTTTTGGTAGAAAAGTTCTTCAGGCAGCTGTTTCAGTTTGATTCTTCTGCTTTTTGATTTAAGTTTTTTTCTTTCAAAAATGAAAATAAACTTATTTTTTTAGGTTGTGGATTAAGTTTTTTCAGCTGAATATGGCTGTTTTTATTTTTTATTCCCTCCCTCTCTAGTGACTCTTGAGTTGAAGATCCACATCTTGGGTATTGATATCCCATATGTCACTAGCTCATGGACTCTTGCCAATTACATGAAAGAAAACATAATTTATGTAAGAATTTACCTGATAAATTCATTTATTTCATATTGGCAAGAGTCCATGAGGCCCACCCGTTTTATGGTGGTTATGATTTTTTTGTATAAAGCACAATTATTTCCAAATTTCCTTTGTTGATGCTTTCTACTCCTTTCTTTATCACCCCACTGCTTGGCTATTCGTTAAACTGAATTGTGAGTGTGGTGAGGGGTGTATTTATAGGCATTTTGAGGTTTGGGAAACTTTGCCCCTCCTGGTAGGATTGTATATCCCATATGTCACTAGCTCATGGACTCTTGCCAATATGAAAGAAATGAATTTATCAGGTAAGTTCTTACATAAATTATGTTTTTCCGCTGAAAAAATAATCCACAACCCAAATTATAAGTTTATTCTTAATGACAAGAAAAACTTAAAACATCAGCAGAAGAATCAAACTGAAACAGCTGCCTGAAGAACTTTTCTACCAAAAACTGCTTCTGAAGAAGCAAATACATCAAAACGGTAGAATTTAGTAAATGTATTCAAAGAGGACTAAGTTGCCGCTTTGCAAATCTGATCAACTGAAGCTTCATTCTTAAAAGCCCACGAAGTGAAGACTGATCTGGTAGAATGAGCTGTAATTCTCTGAGGTGGGGCCTGACCCGACTCCAAATAAGCTTGATGAATCAAAAGATGAATCAAGAAGCCAAGGAAATAGCAGAAGCCTTCTGACCTTTCCTAGAACCAGAAAATATAACAAATAGACTAGAAGTCTTCCTGAAATCTTTAGTAGCTTCAACATAATATTTCAAAGCTCTCACCACATCTAAAGAATGTAAGGATTTTTCCAAAGAATTCTTAGGATTAGGACACAAGGAAGGGACAACGATTTCTCTACTAATGTTGTTAGAATTCACAACCGTAGGTAAAAATTTAAATGAAGTCCGCAAAACCGCCTTATCCTGATGAAAAATAAGAAAAGGAGATTCACAAGAAAGAGCAGATAGCTCAGAAACTCTTCTAGCAGAAGAGATGGCCAAAAGGAGCAACACTTTCCAAGAAAGTAGTTTAATGTCCAAAGAATGCATAGGCTCAAATGGAGGATCCTGTAAAGCCCTCAAAACCAAATTAAGACTCCAAGGAGTAGAGACTGATTTAATTACAGGCTTGATACGAACCAAAGCCTGTACAAAACGGTGAATATCAGGAAGTTTAGCAATCTTTCTGTGAAATAAAACAGAAAGAGCAGAGATTTATCCCTTCGAGGAACTTGCAGACAAAACCTTATCCAAACCATCCTGAAGAAACTGTAAAATTCTAGGAATTCTAAAAGAATGCCAAGAGAATTTATGAGAAGAACACCATGAAATGTAAGTCTTCCAAACTCAATAATAAATCTTCCTAGAGACAGATTTATGAGCTTGTAACATAGTATTAATCACTGAGTCAGAGAAACCTCTATGACTTAGCACTATGCATTCCATTTCCACACCTTCAAATTTAATGTTTTGAGATTCTGATGGAAAAATGGACCTTGAGACAATAGGTCCGGCCTTAACGGAAGTGGCCAAGGTTGGCAACTGAACATTCGAACAAGATCTGCATACCAAAACCTGTGAGGCCATGCTGGAGCCACCAGCAACACAAACAATTGCTCCATGATGATTTTGGAGATCACTCTTGGAAGAAGAACTAGAGGCGGGAAAATATAAGCAGGTTGATAACACCAAAATCCCTGGACCTGGACAGGTATCTGGGAAGTTTATTGTTTAGATGAGAGGCCATCAGATCTATCTCTGGAAGACCCCACATCTGAACAATCTGAGAAAACACATCTGGACTGAGGGACCACTCCCCCGGATGTAAAGTCCGACGGATGTGATAATCCGCCTCCCAATTGTCTACACCTGGGATATGTACCGCAGAAATTAGACAGGAGCTGGATTCCGCCCAAACAAGTATCCAAGATACTTCTTTCATAGCTTGGGGACTGTGAGTCCCACCCTGATGATTGACATATGCAACTGTTGTGATATTGTCTGTCTGAAAACAAATGAACGGTTCTCTCTTCAACAGAGGCCAAAACTTAAGAGCTCTGAGAATTGCAAGTTCTAAAATGTTGATTGGTAATCTCGCCTCTTGAGATTTCCAAACCCCTTGTGCTGTCAGAGATCCCCAAACAGCTCCTCAACCTTAAAGACTCGCATCTGTTGTGATTACAGTCCAGGTTGGCCAAACAAAAGAAGCCCCTTGAACTAAACGCTGGTGATTTAACCACCACGTCAGAGAGTGTCGAACATTGGGATTTAAGGATATTAATTGTGATATCTTTGTATAATCCCTGCACCAATGATTCAGCATACAAAGCTGGAGAGGTCTCATGTGAAAATGAGCAAAGGGAATCGCGTCCGATGCTGCAGTCATGAGACCTAAAACTTCCATGCACATAGCCACTGAAGGGAATGACTGGGACTGAAGTTGCCGACAGTCTGCAACCAATTTTAAATGTCTCTTGTCTGTTAGAGACAGAGTCATGGACACTGAATCTATCTGGAAGCCTAAAAAGGTGACCCTTGTCTGAGGAATCAAGAAACTTTTTGGTAAATTGGTCCTCCAACCATGTTTTCGAAGAAACAACACTAGTTGATTTGTGTGAGATTCTGCAGAACGTAAAGACTGAGCTAGTACCAAGATATCGTCCAAATAAGGAAACATCGCAATACCCTGCTCTCTGATTACAGAGAGCAGGGCACCGAGAACCTTTGAAAAGATTCTTGGAGTTGTTGCTAGGCCAAATGGAAGAGCAACAAATTGGTAATGCTTGTCTAGAAAAGAGAATCTCAGGAACTGATAATGATCTGGATGAATCGGAATATGATGGTATGCATCCTGCAAGTCTATTTTAGACATATAATGTCCTTGCTGAACAAAAGGCAGAATAGTCCTTATAGTCACCATCTTGAAAGTTGGTACTCTTACATAACGATTCAAATTTTTCAGATCCAGAACTGGTCTGAATGAATTTTCCTTCTTTGGGGCAATGAATAGATTTGAATAAAACCCCAGACCCTGCTCCTGAAAAGGAATTGGCATGATTACCCCTGAAAACTCCAGGTCTGAAACACACTTCAGGAAAGCCTGAGCTTTTACTGGATTTGCTGGGATGCGTGAGAGAAAAAAATCTTCTCACAGGTACTCTAAATCCTATTCGATACCCCTGAGAGACAATGCTCTGAATCCATTGATTTTGGACAGAATTTATCCAAACATCCTAGAAAAACCTTAATCTGCCCCCTACCAGCTGAGCTGGAATGAGGGCTGCACCTTCATGCGGTCTTAGGGGCTGACTTTGGTTTCTTAAATGGCTTGGATTTATTCCAATTTGAGGAAGGCTTCCAATTGGAAACAGATTCCTTGGGGGAAGGATTAGGTTTTTGTTCCTTATTTTGACGAAAGGAACGAAAAAGGTTAGAAGCCTTAGATTTACCCTTAGGTCTTTTATCCTGAGGCAAAAAAACTCCCTTCCCCCCAGTAACAATTGAAATAGAATCCAACTGAGAACCAAATAAATTATTACCTTGGAAAGAAAGAGATAGCAATCTAGACTTAGATGTCATATCAGCATTCCAAGATTTAAGCCACAAAGCTGTTCTAGCTAAAATAGCTAAAGACATGGATCTAACATCAATTTTGATAATATAAAAAATGGCATCACAAATAAAATGATTAGCATGTTGTAGTAAGCGAACAATGCTAGATAAGTCAGAATCCAATTCTTGTTGCGCTAAATTTTCCAACCAAAAAGTTGATGCAGCTGCAACATCAGCTAAAGATATTGCAGGCCTGAGAAGATGACCTGAATATAAATAAGCTTTCCTTATATAAGATTCAAGTTTCCTATCTAAAGGATCCTTAAAAGAAGTACTGTCTTCCAAAGGAATAGTGGTACGTTTAGCAAGAATAGAAATAGCCCCATCAACTTTGGGGATCTTTTCCCAAAACTCTATTGTAATTGCTGGTAAAGGATACCATTTTTTAAACCTTGAAGAAGGAATAGAAGAAGTACCCGGCTTATTCCATTCCTTAGAAATCATATCAGAAATAGCATCAGGAATAGTAAAAACCTCTGGAGTAACCACAGGAGGTTTAAAAACAGAATTTAAACGTTTACTAGTTTTAATGTCAAGAGGACTAGTTTCCTCAATATCCAAAGTAATTAACACTTCTTTTAACAAAGAACGAATATACTCCATTTTAAATAAATAAGTAGAATTGTCAGTGTCAATATCTGAGGAAGGATCTTCTGAATCAGATAGATCCTCATCAGAGGAGGATAATTCATTATGTTGTCGGTCATTTGAAATTTCATCAATCTTATGATAAGTTTTAAAAGATCTTTTACGTTTATTAGAAGGCGGAAAAGCAGACAGAGGCCTCTATTTATGAAAGGTCTTGCGGACCTGATCTGACAGTGCGGATCAGGTCTGCAAGACCTCGCTGAATGCTCAGAGCAGGCGGACAGGGTTATGGAGCAGTGGTCTTTAGACCGCTGCTTCATAACTGCTGTTTCTGGCGAGTCTGAAGACACGGACCATCGAGCTCCATTCAGAGCTTGATAGGTAGGCCCCAGAGCCTTCTGAATAGAATCAGTAACAAATTCTTTAAAATTGAAATCTTAGCACAAACTTACTTCACCTCCATAGGAGGCAAAG